>NW_028321560.1:0-40519 GCF_062004578.1 Staurois parvus | reverse complement strand
GGCTGACCACACCCCGCACTACCTCTGCCCACCACCAGATGGAGACTCCACTCCAATCCAGCTGGTCGACCACACACTGGCAGATACGATCTTACATACAACCTGGTGCCCTGATTAGAGTCGAGGACCAGCTTAGTAATCGCACCCTTCTAGAGTCCCTTCAGCTATCCTACAGCTTGAACCCCGATGTTATCACCCTTCCACTGTCCACACACCCCCACACCAGACACACCCCTCCCCCACCCCCTCCCCCACACCCACCCACACCAGACGCTACCTTTGTGGTGTGGGTGGGTGTGGGGGAGGGGTGTGGGGGGTGTGGACAGTGGAAGGGTGATAACATCGGGGTTCAAGCTGTAGGATAGCTGAAGGGACTCTAGAAGGGTGCGATTACTAAGCTGGTCCTCAACTCTAATCCGGGCACCAGGTTGTATGTAAGATCGTATCTGCCAGTGTGTGGTCGACCAGCTGGATTGGAGTGGAGTCTCCCCCCGGTGGTGGGCAGAGGTAGTGCGGGGTGTGGTCAGCCCTCTGGATTGGAGTGGAGTCTCCATCTGGTGGTGGGCAGAGGTAGTGCAGCTGTGAAAAGGTATCACGGCTGGCCTTCTATACGGTTTGAGATATTTAAGTGTAAATCCCCTTTATTATCCCCTCTTTACCTCCCTGTCACGGCTGCACGCGTGCGTCATGGTTAGCTAGTCGCTGTGGTCGTGGCGTGTGGTGGACACGTGACAAGGTGATGGTTTAACGGATCGTTGACAGTTGGTGGCAGCGGTGGGATCTGCTTAGTACATTAGTGGTTTAGTCATGTCCCCGTGTAGTGAAGGTCGGACGCTCGATAGAAGTGACACCTACAGATCACTCCGTGCATAATAATTGTTTTGTAGAAGACATACTTGGCTATTTGCTCCCCTCCCCCCCTCCCTCCCCCCCCTTCCATGGAACCCTGCAACTGTGCCACTCCAGATGACTGCGGGAATCGATGGAACCCCCCAACTGTGCCACTGCAGATGACTGCGGGAATCGATGGAACCCCCCGACTGTGCCACTCCAGATGACTGCGGGAATCGATGGAACCCCCCAACTGTGCCGCTCCAGATGACTGCGGGAATCGATGGAACCCTGCAACTGTGCCACTCCAGATGACTGCGGGAATCGATGGAACCCCCCAACTGTGCCACTCCAGATGACTGCGGGAATAGATGGAACCCCCCAACTGTGCCACTCCAGATGACTGCGGGAATCGATGGAACCCCCCAACTGTGCCACTCCAGATGACTGCGGGAATCGATGGAACCCTGCAACTGTGCCACTCCAGATGACTGCGGGAATCGATGGAACCCTGCAACTGTGCTACTCCAGATGACTGCGGGAATCGATGGAACCCCCCAACTGTGCCACTCCAGATGACTGCGGGAATCGATGGAACCCTGCAACTGTGCCACTGCAGATGACTGCGGGAATCGATGGAACCCCCCAGCTGTGCCACTCCAGGTGACTGCAGGAATAGATGGAACCCCCCAACTGTGCCACTCCAGATGACTGCGGAATCGATGGAACCCCCCAACTGTGCCACTCCAGATGACTGCGGGAATAGATGGAACCCCCCAACTGTGCCACTCCAGATGACTGCGGGAATCGATGGAACCCCCCAACTGTGCCACTCCAGATGACTGCGGGAATCGATGGAACCCCGCAACCGTGCCACTCCAGATGACTGCGGGAATCGATGGAACCCCGCGACTGTGCCACTCCAGATGACTGCGGGAATCGATGGAACCCCCCAACTGTGCCACTCCAGATGACTGTGGGAATCGATGGAACCCTGCAACTGTGCCACTCCAGATGACTGCGGGAATCGATGGAACCCCCCCAACTGTGCCACTCCAGATGACTGCGGGAATCGATGGAACCCCCCAACTGTGCCACTCCAGATGACTGCAGGAATCGATGGAACCCTGCAACCGTGCCACTCCAGATGACTGTGGGAATCGATGGAACCCTGCAACTGTGCCACTCCAGATGACTGCGGGAATCGATGGAACCCTGCAACTGTGCCACTCCAGATGACTGCGGGAATAGATGGAACCCTGCGACTGTGCCACTCCAGATGACTGCGGGAATCGGTGTGACTCTGTTCTCAAACCCTCTCGGTACAAGAGATCAGAGGATCTTTCTCTGGGAACAAACCTACAGCTTTTGGGAGGTGATGACCCCAAGGGGCAGTTTCGTCTCATTTCCGCGTTACTACAAATTGAGAGAAGGTACCAACAGTGGGTGGAGCAAACTGAGAGGAGGCACAAAGCGAGAGGGTCCAAGTCCAGCAGGGAATGCATTGTTACCTCCATCTGCATCAAGAACTACAAGGGCCAGACCTACGTTTGTGGAGACCTGGAAGGGTGTTACCTGTAACCAAGTGAACATTACTCACGGCCCAAACCTGAGGATATCCAGCCCACCAGTGGAAGTGGAAAATGTACCCCCTACTGTGTTTCTTGTTGGAGAGAATGGAGGAGGCCGAGCAGATATCCGGCCACCATTTACTGCAAGTAACAGCGTTACAGTTGGACTACAAGGTACGGATCAGAGAAGGTCCTAGCTGGTCCAGAATTGAGGAGCCTGTGAGGATGGGGTCCCAGTGGAAGCCATGGCTGTCACAGGGGTTGGGGGAGCCATCTCTGCTGTGCCTGTGGCTTGTGTTCTTTGAGCCAGGAGTCTGGAAGTCAAGTGGAAGAAGTGGGCAGAACAGATCCCACTAATGAAGGAGGCCATGTGGACAGCCTGCAGCCAGTCACCGCAGGCAACAATGTTTCAGCTGGACTCCGAGATAAGGGACCCGAGGATATCCTAGCCCTTCCCGGATGGAAGAGTCGTGAGGATGTGGTCCCAAAGAAAGCTACAGTTATCATAGGGGTTGGAGGAGTCACCCCTGTACTACCTGCAGCTTGTGTTGCTTGGCCCCAAGGATCCAGAAGCAAAGTGAGAGAAGTGGGCGGAGCAGATACCACGAACATACTGTCGGGTACTGACCTGGGGCGGTTGGTAACCCAGAACAAGTCAAAGTCAACACCCTTGAAGTCTACATTTCCACCCGAGGCCTCGGATTCATGTAATGTACTGTTGAGTGACTCAATGCACACTGGGAATTCTGGGGAGGGTCAGGGGGTGAAGGACTGTGTACCAGGGCCTGGCTCTAGTGGATGTCTGGGGTCAAGGCCTGGAGAAGAGTTTAAAATCACAGAGGACTCTGCAACTGATAATGTTTTATGTGATGATGAATGTAATGACATGTGCAAAGCAGACCTTCCCTCTGCTGCAGTGGTGACTCGGGGTGCCCCCCAGGTGCCCCTGGACCAGTCATTGTCCACTGCTACAGAGGAACTGTCTGTGGAAGGGCCCAATCTAGCTGGGTTGGACCCTTGTGAACCTGGCCCAGAGGGCCTAAGGTCTCCTCAGACTGTTGTCCACCTGGCACCTGTGGGTTTCAGTAGACCAGTGTTGTGTGCCCCTCGCCCCTTGTGGGATGAAGTTCTCTGTTGTCCGCTCCCCTGACACCACAGATACCAGTAATGCCATTTTGGATCCTGGACTGTGGAGCACAGAGGAGGGACCACAGGGTGAGGGTTTAAGTCTGACTCTTTCTGACTCTACCCCCTCAGTAGCTGGGGCTGAAGGCACTGAGTTTCCAGAGGCTGTTACATTTGATGCCAGCCCAGAGGAGCTCAGGTATGCCGACAGATGCTCTGCTGAGGACGGAGTAGAAGTGAGTGACGTGGGTCGGAGGACAACCCCTGGTGCGTGACGTGGGTCGGAGGACAACCCCTGGTGCGTGACGTGGGTCGGAGAACAACCCCTGGTGCGTGACGTGGGTCGGAGGACAGCCCCTGGTGCGTGACGTGGGTCGGAGGACAGCCCCTGGTGCGTGACGTGGGTCGGAGGACAGCCCCTGGTGCGTGACGTGGGTCGGAGGACAGCCCCTGGTGCGTGACGTGGGTCGGAGGACAGCCCCTGGTGCGTGACGTGGGTCGGAGGACAGCCCCTGGTGCGTGACGTGGGTCGGAGGACAGCCCCTGGTGCGTGACGTGGGTCGGAGGACAGCCCCTGGTGCGTGACGTGGGTCGGAGGACAGCCCCTGGTGCGTGACGTGGGTCGGAGGACAGCCCCTGGTGCGTGACGTGGGTCGGAGGACAGCCCGTGGTGCGTGACGTGGGTCGGAGGACAGCCCGTGGTGCGTGACGTGGGTCGGAGGACAGCCCGTGGTGCGTGACGTGGGTCGGAGGACAGCCCGTGGTGCGTGACGTGGGTCGGAGGACAGCCCGTGGTGCGTGACGTGGGTCGGAGGACAGCCCGTGGTGCGTGACGTGGGTCGGAGGACAGCCCGTGGTGCGTGACGTGGGTCGGAGGACAGCCCGTGGTGCGTGACGTGGGTCGGAGGACAGCCCGTGGTGCGTGACGTGGGTCGGAGGACAGCCCCTGGTGCGTGACGTGGGTCGGAGGACAGCCCCTGGTGGAATCCTTCCTCCTGTAACCTTCCCCTCTGTCACCAGTCGCGGGTGCTGCCAGTGCAGACTCATTTCTGTGTGTTGCAGAGGGACGTCTGCAGGATGTTGGGGCAATTTCAGCCCAATCAGTGTCTTCCGCTGCAGCTGACATCACTGAGTCCTTCCAGGCTGATAGGTCTGATGTTGGCCCGGAGGAGCTCAGGGGTGGTGCTGACAGATGTTCTGCTGAGGAGGACAGAGTAGAAGGGCGTGGTACGGGTCAGAGGATGACCCCGGGTGGAATAAAGTCTTCTCTGGATCTATCCTTTGCCCCCACAGCTATGAGTATCATGATTGAGGGTTCATTGCTGTGCACAGCAAAGGGAGGATCACAGGATGACGGGGGAACACTGACCCCCTCGGAATCTGCTTTATCAGAGACTGGAGCTGACAACACTGCATTCTTGCTGGCTGATAGGTTGGATGTCAGGCTGGAGGAGCTCAGGGGTTGTGCTGACCAGTCTCTGGCTGAGGCAGAAGGAGCAGAAGTGTGGGAGACAGGTCCAAGGGTGGAGGTTCTGGTATCCAGGCCATGGAACCAGGTCCAGATCACCCAGGAACAACCTTATGTCAGGCTCAGGCATCTGGGTGTCACAGCTGATAGAGAACCACCAGATGACCCTGGCCAGTGGCTGGAAATGTTGACAGCGCACAATGACAGGTTTGCCAGTACCCGTCCAGTCGATAGTCGGTGGCCAGCAGATGAAATGGATCCGCGGGGGGATCTGCTGGCCAGTGGTGACCCAAACCCTTTGGGATCAGTCAGAGAGCTGGGCAGAAGCCCTTCCCCATCGGCAGGGGGATGGGCTGAGCTGTCAGCGGTGTCAAACTTTAGTTGGGAGCATTTCCCCCCCCAACCTCTGGAACCTTCCATGTAGACGCGTTAGCCGACCCGTTTAGGCTCAGCTATGCGTCATCTGGAGGAGGGGAGATGTAACGGACATGTAAGATTTATTGTACCGGACATGTCAGATTTGAGTGGAAATATGGAATCAGCCATGACAGGTGAGTAGATGAGATGAGGCCACGCCCTCTCATTACAAAGGTGTGTTCAGGAACAGTCTGGTAATTAGGATGTATATTGAGCCCCTGGGCAGTAGGGAAATGAATAGAAGGTACAAGCAATGGTCATCCATGGATCTGGGATCAGAGGTGTATTATACACAATTACTGCATAGGCCTTACAGACCCAATCATCATTTAGCATCAATTAGTCTAAAGCCCCGCCTCCTGGAGGTGACACCTTTCTGTGTGTCAATCAGGTTATCACCTTCTGGGAAAGCCAGTGACAGCAGACAGACTGTGTGCCTTATGTGGAGGCTCTATAGGTAATATTCACATCAAAGGAGGATGTTTAATCTCTTATAAAAGCTGAATCTTAGTTGCAGAGACATGAACATACTCCCTTCTTGTAGGGCGCTCTGTGCGCTGCATCTGCATATGAAAATCACATTTGTGGCTTGGGGAGGAAGCCAGGGAAATGCATGGAATGGTTAGATGACGCCGGGGGTGCGACAGTCGGATGGTGTTTGGTACTGTTGCGATCGGGCTGACGCGCTGGTGTCAGAAATTGGTGATGACTAGGGGGTTGTTGACAGGGGGGGGGGGTGGAGAATAGGTGATGACCGGGGGGGGGGGAATCAGGGGAGAGATTTGTAGCTGTGTGCAGGAACAGATCCGCGGTCCGGGGGAGAGGAACAAAGTTGCAAACAGAAGGAAAGGTGACGTGTGAACCGCGTGGCGCGAACATTCCCGACATTGAGCTGCTGTGCGATAGAATGACAGGAGGCTGCAGATGGGGTTGTCATCTGCCTGGCCCCCCCTCTGCAGCTGATGGGGGCCCGGGGGTACCCCCTTATCAGCGGCCCTGCCTGTAGCATCTCATGCCTTCCCTCCTCGCCTGCTGTGCGGGATCTCAGGATGGAGGGTGAAGGGATCTGGCATTCTAGTATCTTCCGAGGGCTCTGTGGTCCGCTGATGTGATGTAGCTGGTCAGGGACCCCCCATGGATGGTTGCATCTTTGAGAAGACCACCTATCCCAGGGTCTGGCCCCCACCCTGCATTGCCGTCTCTGACCTTGATGGGATGGTTATTGAAGGGCCGAGTTTGTGGGGTTTGGTGTTCCCGGCCATGTTGAAGGCTTGCAGGCCCATCTCTCAGGAGAGATCTCTGCACCCGGAAGGCTTGTATTGTAGGGGGTCTCCACTCTGTTCTTTCACAGTGGCCTGGGCGTGTGGTCTGTTGGACAGGAGGGGGGGTGTGGTCTGTGGGAGGGGCGGGGTGGGAGGGGGTGGGGTCTGTGGGGCGAGTGGGGGAGGGCGTGCGGTCTGTCAGACAGGAGGGGGGTGTGGTCTGTGGGAGGGGCGGGGTGGGGGTGTGGTCTGTGGGAGGGCGTGTGGTCTGTGGGACGAGTGGGGGAGGGCGTGTGGTCTGTGGGACGAGCGGGGGAGGGCGTGTGGTCTGTGGGACGAGCGGGGGAGGGCGTGTGGTCTGTGGGACGAGCGGGGGAGGGCGTGTGGTCTGTGGGAGGGGGGGTGTGGTCTGGGATGAGTGGGGTGGGGGGTGTGGTCTGTGGGCCGAGTGGGGGGCGTGTGCTCTGTGGGCCGAGTGGGGGGCGTGTGCTCTGTGGGCCGAGTGGGGGGCGGGTGCTCTGTGGGCCGAGTGGGGGGCGGGTGCTCTGTGGGCCGAGTGGGGGGCGTGTGCTCTGTGGGCCGAGTGGGGGGCGTGTGCTCTGTGGGCCGAGTGGGGGGCGTGTGCTCTGTGGGCCGAGTGGGGGGCGGGTGGGTCAGTCCCTGCCCCTTGTCTAACCCCTCCCCCTTGTCTAACCCCTCCCCCTTTGTCTTGCAGTGCACATTTGAAGGCTGTGGAAAGCGATTCTCATTGGACTTCAATCTGCGCACGCACGTGCGGATTCACACCGGGGACCGGCCCTATGTTTGTCCCTTTGACGGCTGCAACAAGAAATTTGCCCAATCGACGAATCTGAAATCTCACATTTTAACACACGCCAAAGCCAAGAACAACCAGTGACACTTCGGAGACGTCACCCCGCTCGGCGGCATTGTGACAGGTGTATGCTCAGAATACGCCCCTCCCCCCTTTGTATATGATCTCCCAGGATACATTTTAAAGAAGCTTCTTCTTGGTCTCAGAGACAATTTTGATAAAGTACTGTAGTGGATTCTTCAATGGACTTGTCAGGCTCTGTGCCCCTCCCCCTCCCCTCCCCCCATTTCAGTGTTTTTGTTTTGTAAATTCCCCACAGCCCTGCAGAAGAGTAAGTAGCCCCTCCCTCCTCCCCGCCCTGACTCCACCCTGTCCTCGGATGGGCACACCTCCACACGGACGCTCACCTGTTGAATTATTTTTTTATTTTCTCTTTTTGGGGTGTGCATATTGTACGCCCCCCGGGGATCCGCTGAGCCGTGTGATTGAGGGCGAGGACTTTGCTCGCCGTAGACACTCGCTGGACTTGCCGCGTTCCTCAATACTTCACAAGGATTTCTCCTGGAAGAAAAAAAAAAACACAAAAAAAACAGAAAAAAGGAACAAAAAAAAAAGTTTCTAATAGGTTTTGTTTGCTCTTCATTTTGGTTGTATTTTTAGATGTTGCCACCTTTTGTATAATTGTAGCGTATATGGCCGTATTGGATCATGTCCCGCCCGTAGTACACGTGATTGACCGTAGTGATGATGAACTCCACTTTTAGCCCAATGATGGGGGATGGGGGGGAGGGGCAGACACGGGGGTCAGTTGCAGGATTCGGAGTTGTAGATCCAGGTTTTCAGTTTCCTTTATTCCCCTCCCCCCTCCCGGGGTCTGTGGTTGGCCTCCTCTCCCAATCTGTGGCACTTCGTGTCCATGGAATGGGGTGCGGACTCCCGGCCTCCCCTGCAGTGCCTTTGTTCCCATCCCAGGAGGAATACGATCTTCTGTCCTCTGATTGGCCGAGTCCAGCATGACAGTACACCAATAGCCGCCAGTCCTTTGCTGGAAGCTGCCATTCATGTGACCCCTGAGGAGGAACTTCTTTATGGTGCGTGTTCTGATCCTGCCAGAAATCTTGTGACCCGACAACTTCCTGTGCAGTCAGTTATATTGTCCTCTTCTGGATTTGACTACAGAACCCCCCCCCCCTCTGTTATGGGGGGGGGGGGGCTGTAGCTCTGTCCTGGGTGACCTCACTGATTCCTACCTACAGTATGATGGGAATGTTGTCACCCTGACAGGAAGTATGGTATGGGCCGGAGTCACCCAGAGAAAACATGGAAGGAAGGTAATGCAGCCACCACACCGAGGGCTGCTGTGTGCGCGTGTATGCTGTGTGCGTGTGTGTTCTGTGTGTGCTGTGTATGCTGTGCGTGTATGCTGTGTGTGCGTGTATGCTGTGCGTGTATGCTGTGTGCGCGTGTATGCTGTGCGCGCGTGTATGCTGTGCGTGCGTGTATGCTGTGCGTGGCTGCAGTGTGCGTGTATGCTGTGCGTGTATGCAGTGTGCTGTGCGCGTGTATGCTGTGTGCGCGTGTATGCTGTGTGTGCGTGTATGCTGTGCGTGTGTATGCTGTGCGTGTATGCAGTGTGCTGTGCGCGTGTATGCTGTGTGCGTGTGTATGCTGTGCGTGTATGCTGTGTGCGCGTGTATGCTGTGCGTGTGTATGCTGTGCGTGTGTGCGTGTATATTACCCCTGATCGCTGGGTGTGGTTTAGTATGGTATATCTCGGACCGGCCCACGCATGTATATCCCATACCTGAGCGATCGCCGCGGACGCTGCAAATCGCTGAATGAGTCCGCATTACTCCGAGGATGGAGGGGATCTTCCTGGGCCGAGCACTTCCCTTCTATGTCATTCCCAGCGCGGGGAGCTCTGCCACCATTCACAGAATGTCTTGTGTGTTTAATGACCAGAGGTTCTCTGATTGGATGAGGGGGAGCCTGTGATGTCATTGCCTTGCCTCTCCCCTCCCTGTGGTCGGTGTTCAGAGGGGAATCTGCTTGGCCCAGGACTCGGAGGATCCCTGCTGTCTCTGTAGTAGCACCGACTACTACAGAGAGATTCGACTTCCACAGTGATGACTCGGGTACACGGGTCTGACACGGACACACACGGGTCCGACACGGACAACCACAGGTCCAGGCTGTGCAATGATCAGACCTGGATCTGGCTTTAACCCTTCATTCCTGGGATTGGCCCCTCGATGACTCCGGGGTTCCTGCATAGTCCTGTGAAGTCCGTCTGGGACAGAGAATGGCAGTTTTGTATCAAAGGCTTTTCAGACTGGCATTTGGCTTCAGCATTGTGCTCCCTCTAGCGCCTACCGCTGGTATGAAGGCTGTACTACACTTTGCCTGTGCCAGTAAACCTACACTGCATCGGCAGCTAGAGCCCTGTAAATGAATGACCCCTCCCCCTCCTTCGGATCCTCGTTTTCCCTCCCGTTAGTACTGCGATCTCCTCATCTTCTGATTACTGTCCTTGGCCCCGCCTGTACGTTACATTAGGAGATGTCCCGGCCCCACCTGTACGTCACGTTGGGAGGTGTCCCGGCCCCGCCTGTACGTTACATTAGGAGATGTCCCGGCCCCGCCTGTACGTCACGTTGGGAGGTGTCCCGGCCCCGCCTGTACGTCGCGTTGGGAGGTGTCCCGGCCCCGCCTGTACGTCGCGTTGGGAGGTGTCCCGGCCCCGCCTGTACGTCGCGTTGGCAGGGGTCCCGGCCCCGCCTGTACGTCGCGTTGGGAGGTGTCCCGGCCCCGCCTGTACGTTGCGTTGGCAGGGGTCCCGGCCCCGCCTGTACGTCGCGTTGGGAGGTGTCCCGGCCCCGCCTGTACGTCACGTTAGGAGGTGTCCCGGCCCCGCCTGTACGTCGCGTTGGGAGGTGTCCCGGCCCCGGCTGTACGTCACGTTGGGAGGTGCCCCGGCTGTACGTCGCGTTGGCAGGTGTCCCGGCCCCGCCTGTACGTCACGTTAGGAGGTGTCCCGGCCCCGCCTGTACGTCACGTTGGGAGGTGCCCCGGCTGTACGTCGCGTTGGCAGGTGTCCCGGCCCCGCCTGTACGTCACATTATTGTAGCTGTATGATGACCTGTCAGTCTCTAGCACGGTCTACCCACAATGAAGATATAACAGGACGGTATGGAAGTGGGCTGGCCTGGGTATTGGGGGGCAGTATATAGGGCCCCCCCCCCAGTCAGCCTGAATTCAGAAAGTAACTGCATGGAGACTTGTGCATGAGGTTGTTCCTCTCCTCCCAACCCCCGCCAAGGTTTTACCAATGACATTTCTCCATCTCGGTGAGCGTTTTATCCGGTATGAATTTGCTGATTGGATCCTTTGGATTGGTCTGAACTGTCGCTCAAGAAAGTTTCTTTCCTGTGTTACTCTGGAGCACCGGGCATACTTTTGTATTTTAATACTGTAAATACATTTATTTCCCAAAAACAATCTCCGCCTCCATTTCTTTACTCCATCTTTGCTTCCAATTTGCTGTTATTGATTGTCTCCTTCATATCCGAGTGATGATGGTTTGCTGATCGCATTTCTCTCTGGGCTTTCAGACGTTTCTCCGGGAACGGGATCTGCCAAGTGTGTCATGGTTCTCCGGGAACGGGATCTGCCAAGTCTGTCATGGTTCTCCGGGAATGGGATCGGCCAAGTCTGTCATGGTTCTCCGGGAATGGAATCGGCCATGTCTGTCACGGTTCTCCGGGGACGGGATCGGCCATGTTCATGTCGTGGTTCTCCGGGGACGGGATCGGCCATGTTCGTGTCGTGGTTCTCCGGGGACGGGATCGGCCATGTTCGTGTCGTGGTTCTCCGGGGACGGGATCGGCCATGTTCGTGTCGTGGTTCTCCGGGGACGGGATCGGCCATGTTCGTGTCGTGGTTCTCCGGGGACGGGATCGGCCATGTTCGTGTCGTGGTTCTCCGGGGACGGGATCGGCCATGTCTGTCGTGGTTCTCTGGGAATGGGATGGGCCAAGTCTGTCATGGTTCTCCGGGAATGGGATCGGCCAAGTCTGTCGTGGTTCTCCGGGGACGGGATCGGCCATGTTTGTGTCGTGGTTCTCCGGGGACGGGATCGGCCTTTTCTGCCGCGGTTCTCCGGGGATGAGGATAGCACAGATTTCACGATGTCGCTGACGTCTGGAATTGGATCCAAAAGGCAGATGGCTTTTTACATTTATCCCCAGGGATCCCGTCTTATCCAAGAGTTTCTGCAGGTGTATGAGAGGGAATGGTGAGGAGAACGTTACACTGGCCTCCTATGGTAAGTGCAATCTAACCGTGGCCCAGCTGTGGACCTTCAGATCTTTATTGTCTATCAGCAGTAAAAGTATTACCCCCCCAACCCAAAGTACTGTGGAGCAATTCATACTCAAATTTCACAGCAGAAAGATTGGGCTTTTCAGCTCCCCATCCCCCATAGGCTCCTGTGCAGCTGATGTCGATTCGCTGACTTCTTCAAAAATCTCAGCATTGTTGCAGTTCAGTTCCCCCGTCTCACCATGTTCCTTCGGGTACAGAGACATTCCCAGTTCACGAACAAATAGTACGAGCAATAGATGACAGGTCAATTTACAAAATATTTTTGCCTTCCAAAAAGCTCTGCTGAGATCTGTCCAGTGGAAAGAGCTCACAAACCCGTGGTCTGTCCTTGGTGGTCTGTCTGGAACATCCCAATGTACTAACTGAAGAGGTTTCATTCAAAGATTCTGCAGATATGAAGTTTGAGACACATTCATTCTTTCACTTGCAGGCCCAGCTCTGTAACCGGTTATTGCTGCAATTTCACTTGCAGGACCAGCTCTGTAACCGGTTATTGCTGCAATTTCTGTCTGCCAAAAAGACACACAAATAGAAAACCTCCATCTACTCAACCCTATACCCACAGGTCATGTATACATAGTGATCATACCCCCCCCCCCCCCCTTATGTATTAACAGTGGGGAAAATAATGATTTGATCCAGAGAAGGATTGGGAGAAAGTGCTGAGGGCTGATGAGACCAAAATTGAGCTTTTTGGCATTAACTCAACTCGCCGTGTTTGGAGGAAGAAAAATATTGATTATGATCCTGAGAACACCATCCCTGCAGTCACGTACGGGGGTGAAAACATTATGCTTTGGGGCTGTTTGTCTGCTACAGGTACAGGCCGACTTTGCCGCATTGAGGGGCCAATGGATGGGGCCATGTATTGTATCATCTTGGATGAGAACCTTCTTCCCTCAACACAGAAGATGGGTCTTCCAGCATGACAATGACCCAAAACATACTGTCAAGGCCACAAAGGAGTGGCTCAAGAAGAAGCACATTTAGGTCCTGGAGTGGCCTAGCCAGTCTGTAGACATTCAAACTAAAGAAAATGACGAGAGTTGAAACTTTGATTTGACAAACGTCAGCCAAGAAATCTTAAGTATCTAGAGAAGATCTGTAATGAAGTGGACCAAAATCCCTCCTGAGATGTGTTCAAACCTGGGAACCAACTACAAGAAACGTCTTGCCTCTGCTCACCAACAAGGGTTCCCCCACCAACTACAAGGAACGTCTCCTCTGTGCTCGCCAACAAGGGTTCTCCCACCAACTACAAGGAACATCTCACCTCTGTGCTCGCCAACAAGGGTTCCTCCACCAACTACAAGACACGTCTCACCTCTGTGCTCGCCAACAAGGGTTCTCCCACCAACTACAAGGAACGTCTCACCTCTGTGTTCGCCGACAAGGGTTCCTCTACCAATTACAAGGAACGTCTCACCTCTGTGCTCACCAACAAGGGTTCCCCCACCAACTACAAGGAACGTCTCACCTCTGTGTTCGCCGACAAGGGTTCCTCCACCAACTACAAGGAACATCTCACCTCTGTGCTCGCCAACAAGGGTTCCTCCACCAACTACAAGACACGTCTCACCTCTGTGCTCGCCAACAAGGGTTCTCCCACCAACTACAAGGAACGTCTCACCTCTGTGTTCGCCGACAAGGGTTCCTCCACCAACTACAAGGAACGTCTCACCTCTGTGCTCGCCGACAAGGGTTCCTCTACCAATTACAAGGAACGTCTCACCTCTGTGCTCGCCAACAAGGGTTCCTCCACCAACTACAAGGAACGTCTCACCTCTGTGTTCGCCGACAAGGGTTCCTCCACCAACTACAAGGAACGTCTCACCTCTGTGTTTGCCGACAAGGGTTCCTCCACCAACTACAAGGAACGTCTCACCTCTGTGTTCGCCGACAAGGGTTCCTTCACCACCTACAAGGAACGTGTCACCTCTGTGCTCGCCGACAAGGGTTCCTCCACCAACTACAAGGAACGTCTCACCTCTGTGCTCGCCGACAAGGGTTCCTCCACCAACTACAAGGAACGTCTCACCTCTGTGCTCGCCGACAAGGGTTCCTCCACCAACTACAAGGAACGTCTCACCTCTGTGTTCGCCGACAAGGGTTCCTCCACCAACTACAAGGAACGTCTCACCTCTGTGCTCGCCGACAAGGGTTCCTCCACCAACTACAAGGAACGTCTCACCTCTGTGCTCACCGACAAGGGTTCCCCCACCAACTACAAGGAACGTCTCACCTCTGTGCTTGCCGACAAGGATTCCTCCACCAACTACAAGGAACGTCTCACCTCTGTGCTTGCCGACAAGGGTTCCCCCACCAACTACAAGGAACGTCTCACCTCTGTGTTTGCCAACAAGGGTTCCTCCACCAACTACAAGGAACGTCTGACCTCTGTGTTCACCGACAGGGGTTCCCCCATCAACTACAAGGAACGTCTCACCTCTGCGCTAACCAACAAGGGTTCCTCTACCAACTACAGGAAACGTCTCACCTCTGTGCTCGCCAACAAGGGTTCCTCCATCAACTGCAAGGAACGTCTCACCTCTGTGCTCGCCAACAAGGTGTCATGGAAATTTTGTATTGTTGGTCGAACTTTAAATGTGTCATATATGAGTGTTATTCATATGTCTCTCGTGTGGCTTAATTAAAGCTCTGAAGGCTGCAATTGGGCCATGCCATGTACAATGTATGTATTACAGTACTCAGCTCGGTAATGGATGAGATGGCGGATCTGCGCTTATAGACCGGCATGTATACCACCACTGCATTCGATGCGAATGCCGCTGGCAGTAGACCGCGGGCCTGTATCCACATATCAGCAGCATAGTACCACATGGACTTCATAACGCAAGGCGCAAGCGGTACGAACTCCGCGTGTAGGCTTATGCATATCTTACAACTCATTACCGACCTGAACTGTATCTTGGATGGATGTGTTTTAATAAAGATCATATCGGGCCCATCCAGGTACAGACTGATGTTCCTAGGGGATGCTTGTACAGAGAATGAACATACTGCTAGGAGCTGGGAAATATGACCTCAGAAGGCTCATGGGGGGGAAGGGGAGGAAGTCTGCTGACCTCAGAAGGCTCATGGGGGGGGGAAGGGGAGGAAGTCTGCTGACCTCAGAAGGCTCATGGGGGAAGACCAGTGACAGATAATAGAAAAGGCTATGCTCCAATCGGAATGTACATCCTGTGTATAGGCACTCCCCATTGCATTGTTCTGTGGGAGGGGTTTGACCTTATTCATGTGGGGGGCGTGTGTGTATTTGTAATAAAACCAAAGGGGAGAATGAAAATTGCCCTTATGTGAATTGCAACACCAGCCTTAGAGTGTCGTGTGATTATTCTAGGGTAACGGAGCTCCACCCCCCACATTTCAACAGAGCTAACCCATTTGGATGGGCAGGAATCGTGTAGTTTGGCTGCAGTCGTGGTAAGCGAGATTCGCACAGCTTTATGGGGGATTTCTGCGCATCCAACTGCGAGTACTCACGGTAAGGAGAAATTCATTAAAGCGAATTTCCAAGACAGTTTGGCGAGCCTGGTGGATACTAACGCGTATTCTGGGATAGCTAACCCAGTACGAGGGGGGAATGAGCCATCATGAACTAGCAAAAAGTATGCCGGCACATTTCAGGTCTCTCTGCCATTAAGAGGATCGCTTTTTGCGTGTTCGTGTGGCTGATTTCTCTCTCTGTTAGCTAACAAGAATTACCGCTTAGCAAGGACCTAGTTTTGTCCTAAAATCTTGATTTGTGGGTGAAAGACGAGGGTTTGTCTCTGCGGAGAGCAGCAGAGGGGGGGGTTTGGTTGACTGGATTTGGTCAAGTTAAAAAATCTTCCAACCAAAAATTAAACGGGTATATGTTTTAGCGGGTAAAAGTTGTTGCATAGTGTAGGTAAGTATTTTCGGGTTGTAGGTACTGTGGTAATTGCTTTACCCCCCTCCACGTGAGGTCATTATTACAGTGCTGAAAGGTTTAGGTTAATCGTTAATTGTTGTAAGATCTCTGTGTGTATGTAGTCTGTGCAATGTTTTGTGGTACTACTGCTCCCAGCAAGCATGCAGCAGGGGGTCCTTTCTGTTACATGTGCATGTTAGTGTGATATGTTGGTGTTTTATGTCTGTTCTGTGATTGTGCCAAATTGTGTTGTATGTGTGCTGTATATTGTTGTGTAATTGTCCAGTGTATGTTCTGTCCAAACGTCTGTTTTATGTAAGAGGTTAGAGGCAATTTTGAGGCTAGTTTCTACCATGTGCTCCTCTGTGGGGGGCCATTCTAGTGTCTACCATGTGCTTCCCTGTGGGGGGCCACTTTAGTGTCTGCTACCATGTGCTTCCCTGTGGGGGGCCATTCTAGTGTCTACCATGTGCTTCCCTGTGGGGGGCCATTTTCTTGACTAACCACATGTGCTGCTTTGTTTGGCAACCATTTGTGAATGCCATGTGGCTTCTCCACCATTCCTTTTTCCAAGTTTCGCTTTGAGTTTCAATGATCTCTATGCAATGTGTATGCAGCTTCCTATATGCATTTGACCCATTTTGTGTTTTTAATCCAAATTTTTTACAGTTTAATTTGTTTGCTTTTAGCTTTAAATTTGTGTATTGCCGGCCAATTTAAAGTGTGTTAAGCGAGTTTTTCCCTCACGTGTTCCACATTTAGTGAGCGCGGTGACGTCGGGGTTTTTGCACATAGATTTCTTGTATAGTGATTATGTTTTTCTTGTGTTTTTCCTGTTAAAAGTAGTTCCTTATTGTAAAGCGGGTTTGTTTTAAGCTGCTGCGTCGCGTGTTTCGCGTCCAGCAGACTTTTTGTGTAAACGGTTTTAGGTGGTTGCAGTGAAGATTGCGTGTGTAGTGCAGATCGTTTAGCGGTGCTGATAGGAGTGATTTTTGCGTCAGCAACGGGTTACTTTTGGCGCAGTTTTTCGGTTTACCTCTGTGTAATTGTTTTACTGTGAAACGTCCCGTGTTTTTCATAAGGATCCACTTTGTCCTTTTTAACGGTTTTTCAGGTTGAAAAAGGGTTTTTCTGTGTGTATTAGGAAAGTTTTTTCTTTAAACAAATTTCCTAAAGGTCAGTTAGCAGGTTTCCGGCCAACCAGTGACCCCTAAGTAACATCCAAGAACCCCTCTTTTTGTTTTGACTTGTGTTAGCTACTGTGTGCAGGGAGAGAAAAGCCACTTTCATCATTGTGCGGTGTGGCCTGCCAATCACAGTGGGTGATGAGAACCACATAAATTGCGCTGTGCGAGTGGGCGGTCCAGGGAAGTGTAACGCTTAGCCTGGTTACCACAAACACTTCGGGTGGTCAGGACCACATAAATTACGCTGTGTGAGTGGGCGGTCCAGGGAAGTCCTGGTTACCACAAACACTTCGGGTGGTCGGGATCACATAAATTGCGCTGTGGGAGGTGTGCTCTCAGTCTGACCGCCACTTGATGCGCTTCGGGTGATCGATAAGTATCACATAAATTACGCTGTGCTGGGAAAGTGGTGGAATCAGGCCTCTCGGTAGGATCCCACCGAGTGCTCCAGGGGGTAAACAGGTACCCGGACGCGGGATATATACCAGTGACTAGTCACGATGGGCAGTAGTCAGTCCATGAAGAGAGAGGGGGAACCAGCCCTCTTCAGGGTAAGGACAGCTGCACAACTGATGAAGGTGAGTTTGGGGGGAAAGTCTACAGAACCCCTCAAAAGGTGGAATAAAGGGTCGAAGGGTACCAGATGGGAAATTCCCCGGGAAGGTACATTTGACGCATGGAGGTGGGAAAAATTCATCTCTGAATTTGAACCACGGATGCAGGCGTCAGAACTAGAGATCGCACAGCTATGGCTTCACAGGTCAATCCAATTAGGGAGGCAGGGCATACATAAACTGGTGTCTGTCCGGAAGAACCAGGTGATGTATACCTGGCCTCCAGAGGGAATAAAACAGGAGGATCCAGTGTCAGAGGTGGAGGAAGCTCTTTCAGGGCTGACTCTACTAAGGCAGGCAGGATCAGGGTCTACTGGGGTTCCCCAACAACCAACAGTGGCTGAGATAAGTATAACTGCACCTGTCTCTTCTGTTAGTGATGTCACTCTTGACATACCTTCTGTGTCTTCTGTCTCTATGCCTCAGCCTCTACCTCTACCTCTCCCTTCTTCCTGCTTCACCCCAGCTCCTTCTGTTTCCAACTATGAAGCCTTCTCAACAACCGATTTGCAGACTATCTGTGAATCAAGGGGAATAGACACCCGGTTAAGAAACAGGGCGGATTGCATCAAAGCGCTACGAACCACTGATCAGACCCCTGCCCCCCAGCTATACCCTGATCTGAGGGACCTCAAACCTGAAGGTGCAGTAAGCGAGGTGGTTAATCTAAGCCCACTGATGATGCTGGGTCAGCCCTTGCACTCTTCCCGGACCGAGGCCTATCCAGTCAGGGTGCAGCAATTTGAAGGTCCTCCCAATGCACAGGGGGAACGGACTTTAGGGGAACGGGTAGTTTGGCATGTCCCCTTCACCCCGGCAGAGATCCGCACTATTCTGGCTGAGCTCCCGGACTATCGAGTCAATCCGAGCGGATTTGCTCGAATGTTTGGACAAAACCAGTTCAACTATGGTATGAAAGGGTCAGATTGTGCACAGATCCTGCGGGCTAAGGTGGGCATGGAAGTGGCCAGTACAGTGATTGCAGGGTGCTCTATAACCACGCATGAGGAGATGACTTCAGGGGGCAAAGAGTTCTGTACACAGCTAAAGGCAAAGCTTCCAGAAATGTATGGTGCTACCTCTACTACGGACATGATGAAGCTCACCCAGGGTCCTGATGAGGAAAGCGCCTGCTTCTGGCGCCGTCTCAAGCAGACGGCACTGGATGCGGATCTGGAAGTTGGACCTGATGCTCCAACTGAAGGGGTAAAGGTGACCGTGACGCACATTCTGTTGCGGGCCAAATTTTTGGAAGGCATCGATACTAAAATTCGGGAAAGGCTGGTTCTGGCCCGACCCGAATATAATGAGATGTCTATCCCTGCTATCCTTTCCACTCTTGCGGCAATAGAGAGGGAAATGGATAGAAGAAAACAGGACAAGGCCAAAGTTCTTATGTCCCAGACCCCACACGAAAAACCAAGGGATCTGGGTCACAGGAAGGATAGGCCCCCACCCAGGTGCTTCCAGTGCCACCAAACGGGGCACATGAGGAGGAGCTGTCCCCAATTACCTAAAGGTCGGTGGCAGTTCATTCCTGATGAGTCCTCCGACCCTGTGACCGCCATGGTAAGTAACTCCTATGAATTCTCATAGGAAGTTGGCAAATCGGTGTCGGCCCAGATCCATCTTTTTCTAGAGGAATTAAAATATCCCCTCCCTTGCCTCACTGACACCGGTGCAGCAAGAACGGTCCTGCGAAAACAGGACATCCAAGGCAAGGTACCCCTCTCAGGGGAAAGCCCTCCTAACCCCTACTAACCTCATCATCAAACGATGCACTATTCTTAACCCAGCTTCTCTTCTTCCTGTGTTGGAAGATGAGAAGGGGGGGGGAGGACAGCAACGATAGTGCTGAATTTTGCAACACGACTAACAATACTAACACCTCTTCTGCTAACATGTCTTCTTTGTCTACTACTAACCTCTCTTCCAAAGGACACGACTGCATTTCTTTGGTGGAACTGGAGTCAGCGGCGACACACCCCATATCACCCCGAGAGTAGCGGTAAGGTTGAACGTCTCAACGGAATCCTTAAAAACAGGATCTCCAACATCATGGCTGATACCCAAAAACCTTGGCCTGAGTGTCTCCCCATTGCCCCCTATTCCATCCGGAATGCCCCTCGGCAACCACATGGGCTGTCACCCTACGAGGTGTTGTTTGGGGGACCTCCCAAAACAGGGTTGTACTTTCCTCAACAGTTGTCGTCTTTGCATTCACAGCTTACAGGTTATGTGCAATCTCTGCAACGGGAGCTGCAGAAGATACACCATCGGGTTCGCGAATCGCTCCCCGATCCAAATGCAATAACAGGTGTTCTTTCTATTGAGCCAGGTGATTGGGTCGTCCTAAAGAAACATCAAAGAACCGGACTCAAGCCACGGTTCACCGGACCATACCAAGTCCAGCTGACGACACCTACCTCACTCAAACTCGAGGGGCGAGACAACTGGGTGCACGCAAGCTACTGCAAGAAGCTTTTCAGCTACACCAGAGAATGAGGGGTGTCATTTTCCTTTTGTTTGTATGTCTTACATGTGTGTGAACGGAGGAAAAGACGGCAGATACCCCAACCTTTTATTTAAAATGCATCTGCGTTTAGCCAGAACCGCCAACAAAACCAACTGTTGGGTATGCTCTAAGCCCCCACCCAGTCATCACATGTCCGCAATGGCCGCTGTTCATGCCCTATATGACATCCGTGTCGGCATGAAAAAGCAAGGGACCCCTGGTCAGCCCCCACGTAGACATTTGTCGGTAGAACTTAATGACACATTTTTAGCAGGTAACATCAGTTTCAGCACCAATATTAGCTCTAGCTCTTGTAGGGCCCTCACCAGTCCATTATGGGTAACTGGGCAGCTAGGCAGCCCTCAGGTGTGCTTTAACATCAGCTTTGGCACAGGTAACAAGTTTGTTGGGATTACCACCTGCGAGGGAGGTATAACTGTCAATCTGACTAACCAGACTTCCCTTCTGAGTAACCACACTGACCGACCAGACCACGTGTGTTGGAAGGACGGATGTGATGTGCAGACTGAGGGAGCAATCCCCCAGTCTGTTCAACTGTTGCTCAGTGCCAGAGGCCGAACGAGGAACTCCTCCTGCTCTGCTCTGACAGGTCCATACTATTTTCTGTGTGGTTCGGCAGCCTATAGAACATTTCCCCAGAACGCGAAAGGTTCGTGTGCCCTCATAAAGCTAGTCCCCGCATCCTATGTAGTGATGGACCATGAAGAGTTGATGGTCCACAAGAAGGTAAGGATGGCAGGGAGAGTTCGCAGGGAGCTGTTCTCTGAGGGCGACCAGGCATGGGCTTGGTTCCCCTCATGGACAGGATGGGGAATAGAACTTATGAAGCGCCTGAACAATTTTTCTGTCATCGTGGATAGTATGTTTAACGAGACCGTAGAGGCTGTCAGAGAAATTGCCCAAGAACAACGGCAGATGGGAATTTTAGTGCTTCAGGAGAAGATGGCCCTTGATTACCTTTTAGCTGCCAAAGGGGGGTTCTGTGAGTTCATCGGAGAGGATTGTTGTACTTGGATAGAAGACACCGATGACAAGGTCCAGGCCCATATGGACAAAGTTAGTGAACTACAGGGAAAAGCTAGAGCTATAGCTAGTGAGGGTTGGAATCCGTTCAAGGGTTTGGGAGGATTGGGAGATTTCCTGTTCTCCATCGGATCTTGGTTGAAGGAAGTGGGAGTGTATATCCTGATGCTTCTCTTTTTCATCTGCCTTTTATATGCCGCGGTGAGATGTTCCTGTTGCCTCATCGACCGTGTAAGCCAAGCTCGGGCAGACGACCACATCTCCATGCCCGCTCCTGGGATCCCACTCCAACCACTGATCGGAGGAAGACCTCACCAACCAACCACCTTCTCTACAGATTACGTCCTGGCTTCCCTCTAATTTATCTCCCTGAAGACCACATTCTCCAAGACCTCCAAGCAAGCTTCAAGCCTCATCATGGTTTGTGTCTGCGATTTGGAAAACTGTCTGGGTCAAGACCAGCCTTGTGTGGCCCCGTCTGCAGGGGCAATTTGAGAATCTGTTGCTGGATCTCCCCAGACCACCGTGGGATCACAAGCTTTATTCATACCACAAGTCTGTTTGTGGTTTTTGCAAGAGCCTTCCTGTAGTGAAGGTTCCAACGCTCTTGAGGATCATCGCTTCAATCAAGCCTGTCTGCGTCGGGTCTTGTTGTTTCAGGTACCCCGTGGAGCTTTTATTCTCAGGGACAACTACAGGAACTCTTTGAGGTTTTGAGACTACACCCATCAAGCTGAAGAAGATCAAGAAGGGACATGAGGAGAATATGATAAAACAGGAGGGAATGTCATGGAAATTTTGTATTGTTGGTCGAACTTTAAATGTGTCATATATTCGTGTTATTGATATGTCTCTGGTGTGTATAATGAAAGCTCTGAAGGCTGCAATTGGGCCATGCGCATGTACAATGTATGTATTACAGTACTCAGCTCGGTAATGGATAAGATGGCAGATCTGCGCTTATAGACCGGCGTGTATACCACCATTCCATGCGAATGCCGCTGGCAGTAGACCGCGGGCCTGTATCCACATATCAGCAGCATAGTACCACATGGACTTCATAACGCAATGCGCAAGCGTTACGAACTCCACGTGTAGGCTTATGCATATCTTACAACCCATTACCGACCTGAACTGTATCCGGATGGATGTGTTTTAATAAAGATCGTATCGGGCCCATCCAGGTACAGACTGATGTTCCTAGGGGGTGATTGTACAGAGAATGAACATACTGCTAGGAGCTGGGAAATATGACCTCAGAAGGCTCATGGGGGGGGGGAAGGGGAGGAAGTCTGCTGCCCTCAGAAGGCTCATGGGGGAAGACCAGTGACAGATAATAGAAAAGGCTATGCTCCAATCGGAATGTACATCCTGTGTATAGGCACTCCCCATTGCATTGTTCTGTGGGAGGGGTTTGACCTTATTCATGTGGGGGGCGTGTGTGTATTTGTAATAAAACCAAAGGGGAGAATGAAAATTGCCCTTATGTGAATTGCAACACCAGCCTTAGAGTGTCGTGTGATTATTCTAGGGCAGTGGTTCTCAACCTTTCTAGCGCCGCGACCCCTTAATACAGTTCCTCATGTTGTGGTGACCCCCAACCATAAAATTATTTTCGTTGCTACTTCATAACTGTAATTTTGCAGTAGGAGGAATAGTGCCCCATCATTGGTGTCAGTGGGAGGAATAGTGCCCCATCATTGGTATCAGTGGGAGGAATAGTGCCCCATCATTGGTGTCAGTGGGGGGAATAGTGCCCCATCCTTGGTGTCAGTGGGAGGAATAGTGCCCCATCGTTGGTGTCAGTGGGAGGAATAGTGCCCCGTCATTGGTGTCAGTGGGGGGAATAGTGCCCCGTCATTGGTGTCAGTGGGGGGAATAGTGCCCCGTCATAGGTGTCAGTGGGAGGAATAGTGCCCCGTCATTGGTGTCAGTGGGGGGAATAGTGCCCCGTCATTGGTGTCAGTGGGGGGAATAGTGCCCCGTCATAGGTGTCAGTGGGAAGAATAGTGCCCCGTCATTGGTGTCAGTGGGAGGAATAGTGCCCCGTCATCGGTGTCAGTGGGAGGAATAGTGCCCCGTCATCGGTGTCAGTGGGAGGAATAGTGCCCCGTCATCGGTGTCAGTGGGAGGAATAGTGCCCCGTCATTGCTGTCAGTGGGAGGAATAGTGCCCCGTCATTGGTGTCAGTGGGGGGAGGAATAGTGCCCCATCATAGGTGTCAGTGGGGGGAATAGTGCCCCATCATAGGTGTCAGTGGGGGGAGGAATAGTGCCCCATCCTTGGTGTCAGTGGGGGGAGGAATTGTGCCCCATCGTTGGTGTCAGTGGGGGGAGGAATCGTGCCCCATCCTTGGTGTCAGTGGGGGAGGAATAGTGCCCCATCGTTGGTGTCATTTGGGGGAGGAATAGTGCCCCATCGTTGGTGTCAGTGGGAGGAATAGTGCCCCATCGTTGGTGTCAGTGGGAGGAATAGTGTCCCATCGTTGGTGTCAGTGGGGGGAGGAATAGTGCCCCATCATTGGTATTAGTGACACCAATGATGGGGCACTATTCCCACTGACACCAATGATACTTACCTTGCAGACCCCTGCTCCAGCCTGGGCTCGCTCGCTCCCTCCCTCTCCTATGGTACCGACACTTACCTGTCAGATGTCTTCCTTCTCCGGCCGCTCTCCTCCTCTTCACTCGCTCGATCTTCGCGGTGCCGCTCGGCTCCTCCTCTCCAAGCTCCACCTCCTTGCCGGTGATTGGCCGCCTGTGTGCCTCTCCTGAGCTACAGTGCCGGTGGCCAATCACAGGCGAGGATTGATCTCGAGGTGTGTCCAGATGACAGGGGCGGCATGTCATCCCGCCCACACCTGGAGACGGCGGTGGCGGCGGCGGCGGCGAGGAGCGGTGTCTCGGTTCCTAAGACCATCGGAAATATGTGTTTTCCGATGGTCTTAGGCGACCCCTGTGGAAGCGTCGTTCGACCCCCAAAGGGGTCGCGACCCCCAGGTTGAGAACCGCTGTTCTAGGGTAACGGAGCTCCACCCCCCACATTTCAACAGAGCTAACCCATTTGGATGGGCAGGAATCGTGTAGTTTAGCTGCAGTCGTGGTAAGCGAGATTCGCACAGCTTTATGGGGGATTTCTGCGCATCCAACTGCGAGTACTCACGGTAAGGAGAAATTCATTAAAGCGAATTTCCAAGACAAAGGGTTCCTCCACCAACTACAAGAAACGTCTCACCTCTGTGCTCGCCAACAAGGGTTCCCCCACCAACTACAAGGAACGTCTCACCTCTCTGCTCGCCGACAAGGGTTCCCCCACCAACTACAAGGAACGTCTCACCTCTGTGTTCGCCGACAAGGGTTCCTCCACCAACTACAAGGAACATCTCACCTCTGTGCTCGCCAACAAGGGTTCCTCCACCAACTAAAAGGAATGTCTGTGCTCGCCGACAAGGGTTCCCCCATCAACTACAAGAAACGTCTGACCTCTGTGCTCGCCAACAAGGGTTCCCCCACAAACTACAAGGAACGTCTCACCTCTGTGCTCACCAGCAAGTGTTCCTCCACCAACTACAAGGAACGTCTCCCCTCTGTGCTCGCCAACAAGGGTTCCCCTACAAACTACAACAGATGTCTCACCTCTGTACTCGCCAACAAGGGTTCCTCCACCAACTACAAGAAATATCTTACCTCTGCTTGCCAACAAGGGTTCCCCCAATTACAAGGAATGTCTTACCTTTTGTGCTCTCCAACAAGGGTTCCTCCACCAACTACAAGAAACATCTCACCTCTATGCTCACCAACAAGGGTTCCTCCACCAACTACAAGAGACGTCTCACCTCTGCGCTCACCAACAAGGGTTCATCCACCAACTACAAGGAACGTCTCAGCTCTGTGCTCGCCAACAAGGGTTCCTCTACCAATTACAGGAAACGTCTCCCCTCTGTGCTCACCAACAAGGGTTCCTCCACCAACTGCAAGGAACGTCTCACCTCTGTGCTCACCAGCAAGGGTTCCTCCACCAACTACAAGAAACGTCTCACCTCGGTGGAGGAACCCTTCTTGGTGAGCACAGAGGTGAGACGTTCCTTGCAGTTGGTGGAGGAACCCTGGTTGGTGAGACGTCTCACCTCTGTGCTCGCCATGAAGGGTTCCTCCACCATCTACAAGGAACGTCTCAGCTCTCTGCTCACCAACAAGGGTTCCTCTACCAATTACAGGAAACGTCTCCCCTCTGTGCTCACCAACAAGGGTTCCTCCACCAACTACAAGAGACGTCTCACCTCTGTGCTCACCAACAAGGGTTCCTCCACCAACTACAAGAGACGCCTCACCTCTGTGCTCGCCAACAAGGGTTCCTCCACCAACTACAAGAGACGCCTCACCTCTGTGCTCACCATGAAGGGTTCCTCCACCAACTAAAAGAGACGTCTCACCTCTGTGCTCGCCAACAAGTCATGTTCTGCTCGGGGATCAAATACTTATTGTACTCCCTGAACTGCAACTCCATGTATAAGATTTTTGTGGGTTTTTTTCAGGATTTTTGGTTTGTATTCTGCCTCTATAATTTATAATACACCTATGATAGTTATTATAGACCCTTCATTTCTGTGTAAGTGGGAGAACTTACACAATCTGCAGGGGATCAAATTTGTATTTTTCTCACTGTATACATGGTGATCATATCCCCCTTATGTATTATACATGGAGATCATATCCCCCCTTATGTATTATACATGGAGATCATATCCCCCCTTATGTATTATACATGGAGATCATATCCCCCCTTATGTATTATACATGGAGATCATATCCCCCCCTTATGTATTATACATGGAGATCATATCCCCCCTTATGTATTATACATGGAGATCATATCCCCCCTTATGTATTATACATGGAGATCATATCCCCCCTTATGTATTATACATGGAGATCATATCCCCCCCTTATGTATTATACATGGAGATCATATCCCCCCCTTATGTATTATACATGGAGATCATATCCCCCCTTATGTATTATACATGGAGATCATATCCCTCCTTATGTATTATACATGGAGATCATATCCCCCCCTTATGTATTATACATGGAGATCATATCCCCCCTTGTGTATTATACATGGAGATCATATTCCCCCCCCCTTATGTATTAAACTAGGAGATCATATCCCCCCCATGTAAATCTGCCAAAAACAGTTGGTTCGGCAGGAATCGGACAACTTTCGGCCAATGTGTATAGCTACTGGTCTCATAACCGGCTTCTGTCAAACAAGCCTGCTGGAAAACCAGCATCTGGTCAGCACTCGCAGCCAATGGCTGTGAGAACTGATCCGTGTGTTCTAGGGGGGAGGGGGCAGTCTCCCTGTCAGAACACGAGCTCAGGGTGGGAGATTGCTGCACTAATATTGGATGTGTTGGTATCGTGATCTGCCATATTTTTTATTTTTTTTCGTTCAGCCCACTGGGTTGAACATCAAAAAACTGTCCCCATTCCTGTTTCCAAAGGTGGTATCTGTCTTCTATCTCCATGAGGTCCTAGTTCTTCCCCCGTTTGTGCCGTACTCCAAGGCACCCAACAGCAAATGGGGAAATTGCTGTCTACTACCTAGATGTAGTCAGAGCGTCAAAGCAACAGCTTCCATCAGGAAGAGACTCCCTATTTGTCCTACTCTCCAGACCTTGCAAGGGACATCCTGCTTCCAATTCCACCATCGCTAGATGGATAACGACCAATCAGATGTCTGCCATTTTATGCACTTATTCCACCAGACTGACAGATGGACATTCTGATACCAAACCTCTGCTGCAGCTTTGTAAGGCCAAACCCTGGTCCTCTGTTAACACCTCTCCTACCAGGTGGATATCTAACCCTTACGGCCACAAGGTTCTTGCAATGGCACTTTAAAGTTGGGCCTGTTGGCACAGTTCGGTTTGCCTGGTTGTTGCCCTCCTTTCTCATTCATTCCTTGAGGACATCACACAATCCATTAGGATGCCACCTGTAGTAAGAACACCCCTTTTCCTCAGAGGAAGAAGCCTAAGGAACAGACTGCAAAGCCTTCTCCTTTCTTATTAAGAAACATCCATTTTGTTTCTCCACTCCTGCACCCTCCAGGTGAAGACCCCCCCCCCCCCCCCCCCACCAAAGCTTAGCTTCCAATCCCATCCACACTTGGGCTCAAAGTTTGCTAAATCTTCCGACAAGCCTTGCTCTGCATGAATGTTTGCACCCCATTGTTGGGGGAGGTTGTTAATTTTTTGGACAGCTTGCATCTCCATTGCTATGGTGCAGGAAGTGTTATAACAGGGCTACAAAGTAGTTTGGTTCCTTGCCCCCTCCTGAACCTTTAGAAATTGTTGCTGGAACTGACATTGTTTGGAGTGTCTTGGTCTGGTCCTGGCCAAAGCCCAGCCAATGTGTCTTTCAAGGGAGAAACCTCAAACGCCTACATTTCAGTAATGAGCTGTCCAGTTCTGACCGTTCAGTCAGTCCCGACAGTTCTGGGTCTGATAGTACCCTTCTTTTGAGGCAATCCCATTTGCCCAGTTTCACTCCAGAGCTTTACAATGCAACATCTTGGTCTCATGGGAAAAGACCATCAAGTCCAAGGACAGATTAATTTGTTTGAAACTGAGGAGCAGGTTGTCTCTGGACTGGTGGCTCAGAAAGCTGCTTCCTTCCTTGTCTTCTAGAGGATCATCCTGACGCCAGCCTGGTGATGGAGTCAAGGGTGCCTTTTATCGGTGCAGGGTGTTTGGCTGGAGATTTGTCTCACAATTAACATTCTGGCATTTGGGTAGTTTGGCTGGACGGTCATCTGTCAGACGGTGCCACAGTGGTGGCATGCATTAGCCATGAAGGAGGAACCAAATGTCCTGCTATAACAAGAAGTAGAATCAGATCCTGTCCTGAGTAGAATTTTTCCCCCTTGGCGCTTTGTACATCACAGGGGTAGACCATTGACAGGCAGACTACCTCATTTGGCACCATCTAGACCTGGGGGAGTTCTCCCTATGCCTTGAGGTGTTCCAGAACCTGTGTTGTAGGTAGGGATGGAGAGCATTCCAGTGATCCTCAGCTCTGGCCTGGCCCAGTGGTACGCTCCAGCTTCTGCCAGATTGTCAGGACTTAGTCTAAAGCAGGATGACAAATCGGTCCTTGGGACAGTTTACTTTAACTACATGCCTGTTGAATCCCAAATTTGCAGAGACTGGCGTCTCTAAATTTGATTTTGATGATAATTTCCCGGAAAGCTACTTTCTTCAAGGTCTGTGACTGAACATAGAAGGCATACTTGGTATGCGTCTCGGGACTTCCAACCTTGGAGTTTCTCAGTGGGATGAATGCTCTCCTTTTCCAGTTTTCTTCTCCCAAATGTTGAAGTGTTTATTAAGAGGGCCTTTCCCATTTTGGACCCAGTCTTTTCTCATCTTCACAAAACACTGATGGCTCCTAATTGAGGACATCTTCGTTTTTAAGGATCTGGTTACCATGAGCCTGGAAACATTCACCTTCCTGTCCTCCTTGACTGGCCCTGCCACAGCCTCTTACTGTCATGTCCATTTGCCAAACCTTGTGGGGTATGGGCCATAGATATGACTAAAGTGCCTAGCTGCTCATTCCATTTTTAAAACCATTGAAACTCATGCAGTGAACTCCTTGGCCTAAGTGTAAAAACCACTTCATATGTCTTTTGATGGGGAACACCCCTTTGGTGCCTCCTTGGACAACTTTGTCCAGGGTGTTACAGGAGAAAAGAAGACCCTTTTATCCAGGAAAAGAAACATAAACCTCCTACCTATGAGGCTACATACAGCCCATTTGGTCTTTCTCAGACCTCCAAACCAAGATGTCCATTTTTTTCTTTGGGTATCCAACACTACCAGCTTTATCCCTTCCCTGGGGTCTGTGCACTGCACCTTGTTTGAGCACCAGGGTGATGGCTCTGCTACAGTCAGAGTGTTCACAACATGGGATATCTGGTTGACCTCCTGCTCAGAGACAAGTTGGCTCAGATCCTGCCAGTCAATCAAAGTCTGTAATCAAATGTCTTATTCTACAAACTACTCAGCCCAAAGTTTTTCTTCAGAAAAATTCCCGACTTCACTGCCCTGTACAAACTGCAATCTAGATGTCCAACTCTGGTTTTTCGAGAGTTCTTGGGCTTGATGGGGGCTTCCTTTTAAGGGAGTTCCATTTGCTCACTTGCACTTTAGTGTATTGCAACTCTACATTGTGGCTATATGGGTCAAGAAAGGTGCAGCCTCTAGATGGCAGATATGGTACTCTGACCTCATCAGTCTTCTGGCTGACGTGTGCTCTTCAGATTGTCCAGATCTTTACCGCCTTGCTTTTTGGTCTCTGGCTGCGATGGCATAGTTGAAGTCCTGGTATATAAATTTATATTTGGTCATACCTACACTTCTAACGCTAGGGACTACAGGTTGTGCAAGGTCTATCATCGCACGTGGAAAGTATACTTTTGCCTGCTATGAGGATGGACTATTTCATCTCAGGAAATACTCAGAAGTCTGACCTTTCTACAATCTGGCCTGGACCAGTGTTTTGGTTTTGAGTGCAAACAAAGAAATATTGGCTCTTGCAGTGTTTCAAAGACCAATTTGCTTCTCAGTCCCTAATGGAGGTCTTTGGATGAAGGCGTGCACATATAGCTTCCCCTGTCCAACCTCTATTGACTCTGCTAGGTTCAAAGAGCAGAGAACCGTGAGAAGCAGGGTGAGAACCCACAAAGACTCCTGTGTACTCGGCCTTGCAAGGTGCTTTCCCTCATTGCCTTCACCTTTGTGAGGAGACTCTGACTTGCTGCCTTATCTTGTAAAATACCTTTCCCAGAGAGGTTCCTGAGGCCCCCTTCTCCCCGAGGCCCTCTTCTCCCTGAGGCCCTCTTTTCCCTGAGGCCCTCTTCTCCCCGAGGCCCCCTTCTCCCCGAGGCCCTCTTCTCCCCGAGGCCCTCTTCTCCCTGAGGCCCCCATCTCCCCGAGGCCCCCTTCTCCCTGAGGCCCCCTTCTCCCTGAGGCCCTCTTCTCCCTGAGGCCCTCTTCTCCCCGAGGCCCTCTTCATAAATACATTGGCATTCTGTCCTTCTCTGAACCATCCAAGGAGGTTCTCCTCCATTTATATGTGGGATGAGCTCTCAGCTCCATCCTCTTGCAGAGTCCATGCTCATTGCCTTTTAAAAACACTTCCAGCTTCTAGAGGAGTTTCGTGTTTTACCTGCAGAGACGGCTCCGTGTTCTCCCTCGTGTCCAGGCACGCCGGGATGTTTGGAAAATGCAAACCTGAAAAGTGTTTCTTCTGCTTCTAGAGATTTCTGATAGGGGGGAGAAAACAAACAAACAAACCCAAAACACTGTGTGTAGTTTTTGTGACAAGGGTATGGGTGTGTAGGGGCAGTGGGCGTGGACTGACTCTCTTTTCATCATTCCTGAGGGTCCTAATAAAGGACACCCTGCCTATTCCTCCATTTCTAGTGATTCAAACAGCTCAACCTCCAATCCCCTTGGATGAAGTTTCAGTCACTTTTTCTATCAGATCAGTATAGCTGGGGCTGCTCTTCACATCCCATGTTGTTGATGGGGGGTTGGGTTTGTTTTTTATGGATGGATGTTTGGTTCCATCTGATGTCCTCTTCCAATAGGAGGTCCTCCAGGCTGGTCTCTGAGTAGAAGAAGCTCCCAGTTTTCATCCAGCTGAACGGAGACTAGAACATTCCAAAGTGAAATTCCTTCTCATTGCATCCCTAAATGAAGTCCAAGAAATGGGACCCCGACATTAACCCCTTCACCTCCCCTCGTGTATGACCCCCTACGTTCACCCCTTCACCTCCCCTCGCGTATGACCCCCTAACCTGCCCTCGCGTATGACCCCCTACGCTAACCCTTTCGCCTCCCCTCGCGTATGACCCCCACGGTAACCCCTTCCCTCGCGTATGACCCCCTACGGTAACCCCTTCGCCTCCCCTCGCGTATGACCCCCACGGTAACCCCTTCGCCTCCCCTCGCGTATGACCCCCACGGTAACCCCTTCGCCTGCCCTCGCGTATGACCCCCTACGCTAACCCCTTCGCCTGCCCTCGCGTATGACCCCCACGGTAACCCCTTCGCCTGCCCTCGCGTATGACCCCCTACGCTAACCCCTTCGCCTCCCCTCGCGTATGACCCCCACGGTAACCCCTTCGCCTGCCCTCGCGTATGACCCCCTACGCTAACCCCTTCGCCTGCCCTCGCGTATGACCCCCTACGGTAACCCCTTCGCCTCCCCTCGCGTATGACCCCCTACGGTAACCCCTTCGCCTCCACTCGCGTATGACCCCCTACGCTAACCCCTTCGCCTCCCCTCGCGTATGACCCCCTACGGTAACCCCTTCGCCTCCCCTCGCGTATGACCCCCTACGGTAACCCCTTCGCCTGCCCTCGCGTATGACCCCCTACGGTAACCCCTTCGCCTGCCCTGGCGTATGACCCCCTACGGTAACCCCTTCGCCTCCCCTCGCGTATGACCCCCTACGCTAACCCCTTCGCCTGCCCTCGCGTATGACCCCCTACGGTAACCCCTTCGCCTGCCCTGGCGTATGACCCCCTACGGTAACCCCTTCGCCTGCCCTGGCGTATGACCCCCTACGGCAACCCCTTCGCGTATGTCCCCCTACGGTAACCCCTTCGCCTCCCCTCGCGTATGACCCCCACGGTAACCCCTTCGCCTGCCCTGGCGTATGACCCCCTACGCTAACCCCTTCGCCTGCCCTGGCGTATGACCCCCTACGGTAACCCCTTCGCCTCCCCTCGCGTATGACCCCCACAGTAACCCCTTCGCCTGCCCTCGCGTATGACCCCCTACGGTAACCCCTTCGCCTGCCCTCGCGTATGACCCCCTACGGTAACCCCTTCGCCTGCCCTCGCGTATGACCCCCTACGGTAACCCCTTTGCCTGCCCTCGCGTATGACCCCCTACGCTAACCCCTTCGCCTGCCCTGGCGTATGACCCCCTACGGTAACCCCTTCGCCTCCCCTCGCGTATGACCCCCACACTAACCCCTTCGCCTGCCCTCGCGTATGACCCCCTACGGTAACCCCTTCGCCTGCCCTCGCGTATGACCCCCTACGGTAACCCCTTCGCCTGCCCTCGCGTATGACCCCCTACGCTAACCCCTTCGCCTGCCCTCGCGTATGACCCCCTACGGTAACCCCTTCACCCGACACGCGGCTGCCATCAGATGTTAGAATAAGTGTTGTCCTCGCTCACCAAGGGCCAGTCACTATATAAAATACAAACGTCCAATCACCATTCAATCCCCCCCCCATAGGAAAAGACCCCCCTCCCCCACCTGTGTGCGCAGAAAACAGGATGCAACAGTTTTTTAAAAAGAAAAGCAATCTTTATTGAATACCTCAACATCCAAGCCTTGTATTCCAGGGCCGGAGAATACCCCGACCAAACAAAGAGCCGCCATTTCTCAGAAGTTCCAGGTGAAGGAAGACAAAACAAACCAATCCCTTCGTCCGCTTCCATACATATTGCCCCTCCCCCTGCGTGGGATGTGTCCGGTGGATCTTCTGAGCAGAAGAAGCGTATGCATTGGAAGGGAAGGAGAATACTGCCATGTGAGCTCCTCCCACTTCCAGAGTCCTGGAGAGAGCTCCTCCCACTTCCAGAGTCCTGCAGAGAGCTCCTCCCACTTCCAGAGTCCTGCAGAGAGCTCCTCCCACTTCCAGAGTCCTGCAGAGAGCTCCTCCCACTTCCAGAGTCTGTGACAACGCTGGCGCTGGGCCGGAAATCTCCAGAGCTGCAGTGATCGTTGTCAGTCGCGGAAACGTCTTTATTGACTGATTTGGGGGAGATTTCTCCTCACTTCCTGAACTCACCCCAGGCTGATGGGATATCTTCGCCCGGATCCAACCCAGGATTACAGACAGGAAGTGAGGGGAAATCTCCCGGCTCCAACCCAGGGTGACAACAGACAGGAAGTGAGGGGAAATCTCCCGGCTCCAACCCAGGATTACAGACAGGAAGTGGGGAAATCTCCCGGCTCCAACCCAGGGTGACAACAGACAGGAAGTGAGGGGAAATCTCCCGGCTCCAACCCAGGGTGACAACAGACAGGAAGTGAAATCCCCCCCGGGATCTGACCGAGGTAGTGTGTGGGGAGCAGATTTATGTGCGTCCCTCTTCATAGGAGGGTGTCTGATACTTGGGGGTGAACGATATCCTCCAGATTTGGGGGTTCATTACAGGAGGAATGGGGAGCCGGCCGACTGACAACCTCCAGGAGTCCCTCTAATGTCCACAGAACATCATACTGGCCCCTCCCCCCGCTGCAGCCATTATAAAGCCGAAGACGGGAGTCTCACACATTCCGCTGCATTTTGTAACAATAAATAGAATCTTCATGAAGTTTGTATAAATACATTCCTGACCGATCACAACGACATCACAGAGCTCAGTGATCAGACTGTACAGTGTAACTTTGTAGGAGAAGGAGTCATTTCTTCAGTCTCCCCTCCCCCAGTGATCTGACTATACATTGTAGGAGGAGGAGTCATTTCTTCAGTCTCCCCTCCCCCAGTGATCTGACTATACATTGTAGGAGGAGGAGTCATTTCTTCAGTCTCCCCTCCCCCACTGATCTGACTAGACATTGTAGGAGGAGGAGTCATTTCTTCAGTCTCCCCTCCCCCACTGATCAGACTGTACATTGTAACCTTGCGGAAATAACTCCTCCTCCTTCTACAATCACCCCCCCCCCCCAGAGATCCAACTGTACATTGTAACGTTGCAGCAAGTCATCAGGTGAGAGGCTGTAGAAGGGGCTGATCTGCATCGGCCATTTGTGAACACTGCCAGGTACTGCACAGCCACCAGGATACACATGACATCTCAGCTCAGAAAGTGGAGGGTGACCCCGGATGATGCCGGAATAAATATGGCGCCGAGAGAAATGCAGATGAAGGTGTTGGGGGAGGGGCCAGTGATCTCTATAAGAGGTAATAAGGCCCGGGACGTGTTACATACTACAAACATGTTCAACATGAAACAACACACGTGATGCCAGGACCACCCCAGCAACAGGCGTCACACCTACAGGTCACAGCAAAGGGGGCGGAGCTGGGAACCGCCAGTGCAGAGATTTGGTTTACCAATTCATTCCTGGTGGAGGAAGACGTTGGTTGGTTACCTGACCCGTCTGTGCTGCTGTCTGTGACCCCGGCGGGGTCACCCCCCAATTCTGCTCCTCTGGATATTCAGGATCCGAGGTGGAAGGAGGTCCCATCCCGCGGGATCACAGAACTTCATAGAAGGACGAACTTCACCCCCATTTACAGACAAGCTTCGACATTAAACGGCCAAAGCACCAGGTGACCACCTGACCTGACGACCAATCAGTTCGCCCCATTGTGGAGCCGTATCCAACCATCAGCTGTTCTCACTCTGGAGGATCCGAACCAAGATCTCTACTCATTACAAAGTATCCCCCCCGTGACCTCCCCCAACCGGAGAGTATCCCACCCGTGACCTCCCCCAACCGGAGAGTATCCCACCCGTGACCTCCCCCAACCGGAGAGTATCCCACCCGTGACCTCCCTCCACTCGGGGAATATCCCACCCGTGACCTCCCCCAACCGGAGAGTATCCCACCCGTGACCTCCCTCCACTCGGGGAATATCCCACCCGTGACCTCCCTCCACTCGGGGAATATCCCACCCGTGACCTCCCCCAACCGGAGAGTATCCCACCCGTGACCTCCCCCCAACCGGAGAGTATCCCACCCGTGACCTCCCCCCAACCGGAGCGTATCCCACCCGTGACCTCCCCCAACCGGAGAGTATCCCACCCGTGACCTCCCTCCACTCGGGGAATATCCCACCCGTGACCTCCCCCAACCGGAGCGTATCCCACCCGTGACCTCCCTCCACTCGGGGAATATCCCACCCGTGACCTCCCCCAACCGGAGAGTATCCCCCCCGTGACCTCCCCCCAACCGGAGAGTATCCCCCCCGTGACCTCCCCCAACCGGAGAGTATCCCACCCGTGACCTCCCTCCACTCGGGGAATATCCCACCCGTGACCTCCCCCAACCGGAGCGTATCCCACCCGTGACCTCCCTCCACTCGGGGAATATCCCACCCGTGACCTCCCCCAACCGGAGCGTATCCCACCCGTGACCTCCCCCAACCGGAGCGTATCCCACCCGTGACCTCCCCCAACCGGAGAGTATCCCACCCGTGACCTCCCTCCACTCGGGGAATATCCCACCCGTGACCTCCCCCAACCGGAGAGTATCCCACCCGTGACCTCCCCCCAACCGGAGCGTATCCCACCCGTGACCTCCCCCAACCGGAGAGTATCCCACCCGTGACCTCCCTCCACTCGGGGAATATCCCACCCGTGACCTCCCCCAACCGGAGCGTATCCCACCCGTGACCTCCCTCCACTCGGGGAATATCCCACCCGTGACCTCCCCCAACCGGAGCGTATCCCACCCGTGACCTCCCCCCAACCGGAGAGTATCCCACCCGTGACCTCCCCCAACCGGAGAGTATCCCACCCGTGACCTCCCTCCACTCGGGGAATATCCCACCCGTGACCTCCCCCAACCGGAGAGTATCCCACCCGTGACCTCCCTCCACTCGGGGAATATCCCACCCGTGACCTCCCCCAACCGGAGAGTATCCCACCCGTGACCTCCCCCAACCGGAGAGTATCCCACCCGTGACCTCCCCCCAACCGGAGAGTATCCCACCCGTGACCTCCCCCAATCTGAGAGTATCCCACCCGTGACCTCCCCCAATCTGAGAGTATCCCACCCGTGACCTCCCCCAACCGGAGCGTATCCTCCCCGTGACCTCCCCCAACCGGAGCGTATCCCCCCCGTGACCTCCCCCAACCGGAGAGTATCCCACCCGTGACCTCCCTCCACTCGGGGAATATCCCACCCGTGACCTCCCCCAATCTGAGACAATATCCCACCCGTGACCTCCCCCAACCGGAGCGTATTCCACCCGTGACCTCCCCCCACTCGGAAAATATCCCACCCTTGACCTCCCCCAACCGGAAAATATCCCACCCGTGACCTTCCCCAACCGGAAAATATCCCACCCGTGACCTCCCCCAACCAGAGCGTATCCCACCCGTGACCTCCCTCCACTCGGAGAATATCCCACCCTTGACCTCCCCCAACCGGAGAGTATCCCACCCGTGACCTCCCCCAACCTGAGCGTATCCCACCCGTGACCTCCATTTGGAGAATATCCCACCCGTGACCTCCCCCAATCTGAGACAATATCCCACCCGTGACCTCCCCCAACCGGAGCGTATCCCACCCGTGACCTCCCTCCACTCGGAGAATATCCCACCCGTGACCTCCCCCAACCGGAAAATATCCCACCCGTGACCTCCCCCAATCTGAGACAATATCCCACCCGTGACCTCCCTCCAACCGGACAGTATCCCACCCGTGACCTCCCCCAACCGGAACGTATCCCACCCGTGACCTCCCTCCACTCGGAGAGTATCCCACCCTTGACCTACCCCAACCGGAGAGTATCCCACCCGTGACCACCCTTCACTCGGAGAGTATCCCACCCGTGACCTCCCCCAACCGGAGAGTATCCCACCCTTGACCTCCCCCAACCGGAGCGTATCCCACCCGTGACCTCCCTCCAACCGGAAAGTATCCCACCCGTGACCTCCCTCCAACCGGAAAGTATCCCACCCGTGACCTCCCTCCAACCGGAGAGTATCCCACCAGTGACCTCCCCCAATCTGAGACAATATCCCACCCGTGACCTCCCCCCAATCTGAGACAATATCCCACCCATCACCTCCCCCCAGCCTGAGAGAGTATCCCACCCACGATCGTCTTCCATTATGAAGGTCTATCTCCACCCACGATCGTCTTCCATTATGAAGGTCTATCTCCACCCACGATCTCCCCCCCATTATAAAGGTCTATCCCCACCCACAATCTCCCCCCCATTATAAAGGTCTATCCCCACCCACAATCTCCCCCCCATTATAAAGGTCTATCCCCACCCACAATCTCCCCCCCATTATAAAGGTCTATCCCCACCCACGATCCCCCATTATGAAGGACTATCCCACCCACGATCCCCCATTACGAAAGAGTATCCCCACCCAGGATCTCCCTCCATTATGGACTATCCCCCATTATGAAGGACTATCCCCACCCACGATCTTCCCCCATGATGAAGGACTATCCCACCCACGATCTCCCCCCCATGATGAAGGACTTTCCCACCCGCGATCTCCCCCCATTATGAAGGACTATCCCACCCACAATCTCCCCCCATTATGAAGGACTATCCCACCCACGATCTCCCCCCCATGATGAAGGACTATCCCACCCACGATCTCCCCCCCATGATGAAGGACTAGCCCACCCACGATCTCCCCCCATTATGAAGGACTATCCCACCCACGATCCCCCATTACGAAAGAGTATCCCCACCCAGGATCTCCCTCCATTATGGACTATCCCCCATTATGAAGGACTATCCCCACCCACAATCTCCCCCCCATGATGAAGGACTATCCCACCCACGATCTCCCCCCCATGATGAAGGACTAGCCTACCCACGATCTCCCCCCATTATGAAGGGCTATCCCACCCACAATCTCCCCCCATGATGAAGGACTATCCCACCCACGATCTCCCCCCATTAAGAAGGACTATCCCACCCACGATCTCCCCCCATGATGAAGGACTATCCCAGCTGCTGCCTCTTCAGGTTCAACCTTCGTTCAGAAGATCCATTTATTGATGACTATGGAGTGAAGTTGTGTCTTTTACGTCTGTCTGGATTTCAGCTTTACATTTCCAGCCTACAAGCCCTCCACCTACAACCGAACCCTCCACCAATGGCTGAACATTGGGAGCCACCATTCTTGTGCTGGCGACTCTCCCAAATATTTATAATCTCCAAAAAGAGATCTACATATTTCACATTCATGCAGTGGATCCCTCAGGATCTGCAGGGTCCTAGCCCCACGGTACTGCCACCCGTGGTCAGTAGGTGTGGATAAGGCCACGCTCTCTGAGATAAAAGCCTAAAATACGTGAAACCAATTATAAATCTCATTTCTGTACATAAAATGTATACAACTCACATATAAAATCAGTCTACGGGATATTTGCTGGTGTGCCGGCTGAGAAGTCTACATGCTGGTTGGCTGCTGTAATGGTGGTCCGGCGTCGCAGTCAGCAGTGGGGGTCTCTGACCTCATGTACATGAGGAAGAGAGTGACGGTGGCAAAGGTAGCAGCATTGACGGGGAACGCCCTCAGCAAGGTGGAGGTCAGACCCCTCGTGAAGACCCTCAGCCCTTCTCTATTGTAGCTCTGTCTGATGCAGTCCATGATGCCATTATATTGCTTGGCGCCACCAAAGCCATCGGCTTGAAGTCGAGATTTGATGACATCAATGGGGTAGGTGGACAGCCAAGACACGATGCCGGACATGCCACCCGCGAACAGCAGCTTGGGGATGATGAGGTTGTCGTTGATCTCACAGCCGAGGTACCTGGAGAGATAGTCGTATGTCAGGAAGTAAAAGCCAAAGCTTGGTGTCTCCCGGAGAAAGGTGGTCACCATCCCTCTGTTGATGCCCCTCAGGCCCTCCTTCTGGTAGATCTTCACCAGGCAGTCCAAGGAGTTCTTGTAGGTTTTGGATTTGGACTTGTACACCCCAGTGCCTTGCATCTGCATTCGGGTTTTGGCCAGTTCCATGGGACAACAGATCACACACTGGATGGACCCGGCCGCCGCCCCGGCCAGGAACTGGTTCAGTGGCGTGTCTTTGCCAAGGTAGCGGAGTGTGTTCCCTTGAACCCCAAACACCAGAGCGTTGATAAATGTGAGGCCCATCATGGGGGAGCCGACCCCTTTGTACAGCCCCCATGCCTAAAGAGAAAGACGAAAAAAAAGATTAAACCTGATCTGCTGAACATCGTGGAGAGGGATCTGTTAGATCTGTCAGTAAGACAAGGCTGGTGATCCTGCCAGAAATCCAGAGCACCCCACCGCACTCTGGCAGGTATCAGCTCCGCCCACTTCACCTCTACTCTACAGAACACCTCCTCCTAGATTATATAATAAAGAAAGGGGGGGGGGGTCTGTAGTCCTGTCCTCTGTAGATACAGAACAGTCAGGGTTGTCACCCTAGGAGAGGAAGTGTGTACTGGCAGGATCACCGGGTGAGATAATGGAGAAAAAGGAAAACTAAGTCCAGTCCTCATCAATACGTCATCAATATATCTGAGTCTCTAGTGAATGGATAGGCTGCGTTCTCGGTGATGTCACCGCTCTCTAGTGAAGGGATAGGCTGCGTTCTCGGTGATGTCACCGCTCTCTAGTGAATGGATAGGCTGCGTTCTCGGTGATGTCACCGCTCTCTAGTGAATGGATAGGCTGCGTTCTCGGTGATGTCACCGCTCTCTAGTGAAGGGATAGGCTGCGTTCTCGGTGATGTCACCGCTCTCTAGTGAAGGGATAGGCTGCGTTCTCGGTGATGTCACCGCTCTCTAGTGAAGGGATAGGCTGCGTTCTCGGTGATGTCACCGCTCTCTAGTGAAGGGATAGGCTGCGTTCTCAGTGATGTCTCCGCTTTCTAGTGAATGGATAGGCTGCGTTCTCAGTTATGTCATCGCTCTCTAGTGAATGGATAGGCTGCGTTCTCGGTGATGTCACCGCTCTCTAGTGAATGGATAGGCTGCGTTCTCGGTGATGTCACCGCTCTCTAGTGAATGGATAGGGGGGTATTATTGATGGGCGATATTACTGATCGGGGGGGGGGGGGCCGAGGGGGTAATCAGGGTGGATTTGATGTAAATCCCAGTTTTCTACATAAAGACTAATTCTTCTGGTATAACTGTAATATACAAGTAGATGAAGATTTATAGAATAACAACTTTTCATAGTTTTTTTCTCCCCAGTTTATTAGGTTAATCATTCATATTTGGACAACTTTTCTGTTACTTCGGAAGGAATAAAATAATCATCACCTTAATAACAATGGAAATAGATTTATTCATCCGAAACAACAACATTCCAGCTCTGTGATTGGCTTAAACATCCGTGTTTGGTAACTAATTTGGCTAAACAAAATATATATATTGTCAGAAACTTAGACCGTCGGCCCCTCCCTCCTCCTCGCACCGTCGGCCCCTCCCTCCTCCTCGCACCGTCGGCCCCTCCCTCCTCCTCGCACCGTCGGCCCCTCCCTCCTCCTCGCACCGTCGGCCCCTCCCTCCTCCTCGCACCGTCGGCCCCTCCCTCCTCCTCGCACCGTCGGCCCCTCCCTGTGATCTCTGCTGAGTCACATTCAGTTTTGAGAACTG
>NW_028321559.1:22500-26826 GCF_062004578.1 Staurois parvus | reverse complement strand
GAGTGGCTGCAGTTTCTGCATTTAAGTGGGCAGTTGGCGGGGGGGGGGGGGGGGGGGGGGTAAAACTGCAACTTAGCCTTTTGTATTTACCACCCCTGGGCACTCATGTGATCGAGCCCCTGCATAGGCCTCACTCATACATTCGTGGTTTAACGTGCTAAACGCATGTCATCAGGAGCAGTGCTATAGATGGGGCCGGTGTACATCTGTACGATTGTTTGTAAAAATCTCGTATGTCCGCTCTGTACAAAACGGGAAACATTGCCATTAGTGATACTTTAAATCAGGGGCGGACTGACAACTCATGGGGCCCCCAAGCAATAGGGGATCATGGGGCCCCTGTGTCCTCGCCCACACCCAAAAAAAAAGCCTATGAAAAAGCCAATGAAAGGTACCAGGGGCATCTCATGGGGCCCCCTACTGACCCCGGGCCCTCGGGCAGTGCCCGAGTGCTTGAATGGGTCAGACCGCCCCTGCTTTAAATGCATCTTCCTGCATCATGCATTGGTTTTATGTTGGCCAGTTTACCATTTCAGGGCTTGTTCACCCCGGGGTGCAGAGCAGCAACGCATGCAAAATCACACAACATACTGCACTGTGCAAAAATGGGCTGCCTTCTGAACGTAAAGTGTTACTGAACCCACAACTGTACAATCGGTCTGTAGATGCAGTAAAGCATGCTTTTTATACTCACTGTGGAACCTAAGGGGTTAATCCTCTGCATTGTTTAAAAACGCTGTTTGATCCTGTCTTCTCTGATCCTCCCCCTGCTACTGTCCCCAGTCCTGCTGATAGTACAGAGCTCTGGGAGGCACTCTGCACATGCTCAGTTTGGTGTGTATTGCTAGCGGTTTTTCTCTTGGGAGGGTGCATGTGATCAGCACAGGGCCAATCAGCGCTCTCCAGACAGAGGGTCTGAGGTTATGCAGCCTCATAGGACAGTCAGTGGAGAATGAAAACTCCTCCTACAATTTTTAATCAGCTGGACACTGATAGAAGTCACAAGACTGCTCTATATGGCTGATGAGAAAAGGTATTTAGCAGTTTTATATTTACTAAAATAATTGCATTTCCATGTTCTGTGTACTGTGGGAGACCAGATATAGGGAATGCAGGGTCCGGGGAGACCGAATATAGTGAATGCGGGGTCCGGGGAGACCGGATATAGTGAATGCGGGGTCCGGGGAGACCGGATATAGTGAATGCGGGGTCCGGGGAGACCGGATATAGTGAATGCGGGGTCCGGGGAGACCGGATATAGTGAATGCGGGGTCCGGGGAGACCGGATATAGTGAATGCGGGGTCCGGGGAGACCGGATATAGTGAATGCGGGGTCCGGGGAGACCGGATATAGTGAATGCGGGGTCCGGGGAGACCGGATATAGTGAATGCGGGGTCTGGGGAGACCGGATATAGTGAATGCGGGGTCCGGGGAGACCGGATATAGTGAATGCGGGGTCCGGGGAGACCGGATATAGTGAATGCGGGGTCCGGGGAGACCGGATATAGTGAATGCGGGGTCCGGGGAGACCGGATATAGTGAATGCGGGGTCCGGGGAGACCGGATATAGTGAATGCGGGGTCCGGGGAGACCGGATATAGTGAATGCGGGGTCCGGGGAGACCGGATATAGTGAATGCGGGGTCCGGGGAGACCGGATATAGTGAATGCGGGGTCCGGGGAGACCGGATATAGTGAATGCGGGGTCCGGGGAGACCGGATATAGTGAATGCGGGGTCCGGGGAGACCGGATATAGTGAATGCGGGGTCCGGGGAGACCGGATATAGGGAATGCGGGGTCGGGGGAGACCGGATATAGGGAATGCGGGGTCGGGGGAGACCGGATATAGGGAATGCGGGGTCGGGGGAGACCGGATATAGGGAATGCGGGGTCGGGGGAGACCGGATATAGGGAATGCGGGGTCGGGGGAGACCGGATATAGTGAATGCGGGGTCGAGGGAGACCGGATATAGTGAATGCGGGGTCGGGGGAGACCGGATATAGGGAATGCGGGGTCGGGGGAGACCGGATATAGGGAATGCGGGGTCGGGGGAGACCGGATATAGGGAATGCGGGGTCGGGGGAGACCGGATATAGGGAATGCGGGGTCGGGGGAGATCGGATATAGGGAATGCGGGGTCCTGGGAGACCGGATATAGTGAATGCGGGGTCGGGGGAGACCGGATATAGGGAATGCGGGGTCCGGGGAGACCGGATATAGTGAATGCAGAGACCGGATATAGGGAATGCGGGGTCGGGGGAGACCGGATATAGGGAATGCGGGGTCCGGGGAGACCGGATATAGGGAATGCGGGGTCCGGGGAGACCGGATATAGTGAATGCAGAGACCGGATATAGGGAATGCGGAGTCTGGGGTTTAGAAACACTTTAACGCTGAGAAATGCTGAACAAGTAAAATCCCATGACTTCCAATGGTCCCTGTTCACACTTCAGTATTCTGTCACTTGTAGCAAAATGTCTGTCACAGAAAAGTACTTGCTCTACTTTTCAGGCAGATTTGAGCATTTTGTCCCCATAGACTTAAATGGAAAACGCTTGAACAGTGGGAATGAGCGTTTTTTCAAGCACTTTATTTTCAAACTTGTTTCTGAAGCTTTTTTTTTTTTTTAACCAAGTGGTTTTTTAATTTAATTTTTTTTTTTCACAAAGCGTTTTTTTTTTTTTTTTCAAGAGTTTTTTTGGGTTTTTTTAAGCGTGTTTTTAGGTACTTTCAGCTCAAAGAGCTGTTTCTATTTCTATTGGCCACAGCAAAAACCCCTAAATGAAAAATGCCTGAAAAAAAAAAAAAAAAACGCTTGAAGAAAATGCCTGCGAAACACTCAGTTCCGTGTGAATGTAGCCTCATTGAACAAGCTGAAGTTAGAAGCCGATTGGCTTTTTGATTTGAAAAGACCAACCCCAGTAAAAGAACGCCAGCAGACACGGAGACCTAGAGATGAACCTAACGACAGGTCCTCTTGAGCCTCCTTTGTGACGGCGCGCTTACACCGTTCCAGTTGAACGCGATTGCCGGGAATCCTGCGCGCACACCGCCGCCTAATCCGGGAGAATCCCCCGGCGTCGCGCTTCAAAGTCTGCGGCCATCTGGGGTGACCGTCAGCCCTTATTTTTTTTTTTTAAATAATAAAATCGCCGCGTGCAAATATGTGACAGCTATCGATCGCAGGAGACAACGGCGCACTGGCGTTCCAGTTGATGGTAATCTGAGACTTTTCCGTTACATGAGGCTCTTAAACAAAAGATTGTAATTCCAGCAGCTTTGTTCAGGAGCGTACCATTGTCTGGGGCTTTGTGCGCGCCACGCTGGAGAGGCACCTCGGACGGGCTCAGAGCCGCGCACGGAGGGGAGTGTGACATCTGACCCTCGTTCCACTATTGTGTCCTCATGCTTGGCATTTTTCTGTTTTTTGCTCCTCGTAGCCTCCTACCCTCTCCTGTGCAGCCTTGGTACAGCCTCCCGGCTTCCTTTACAATGTCTTATGCTAATCAAGTGACATCACCACTAAATACACAGTGTGGCTGCTGATTAAATTACACACCAGCAAGGTTTCCAGGAGGTGTGCTGCTGCAGCCGCTGCTGTTAGAGGGTGCTGCTGCTGATATAGGTGTCCCCATTCATCGGTGGTCATGCATAGACCAGATCAGCACTGAGTCCCCCCCCCTTCCCCATTCGAGATGAGCACATGGAAATCCCGGCAGGGCTCACAGCTTGACATCAACGTGGATTGTGTACACTGACTGCCACCTCATTCAGCACTTGGGCTCCTCTTGGAGCTCTCTGGATTATTGTTGGGGACTTTTTGCGGTTTATGAATCCCACCGATCTCTGTGACCCTTCCCAATGGAATTGCAAAGGACCTCTAGCCTGTCGGGGCCGTTGTCCTCCCCGGGATACACAGCCCAGGTACCCTACAACTACAACCAGCTAGAGGGGAGGTTTAAACAGTTACAAGGTAAGACGGCTTCTCTCCTTTTTTTTTTTTTTCTTTTTCTTCTTTATTTCTTTTTCTTTTTCCGTTCCTTGGCTTGTTGTTAGCAGGGTTGCTATGAGATCAGACAGGAAAGTCGATGCCGGGACTGCAGTGTAAATAATGCAAGGCTTGGAGAGGTAACCATCATTGTACACACATGCTTCAGCTCTGGAAATCTGCCTTCATCACCACCCCCCCCCCAGACGTCTGCCGTTTAATATCACCACATTGGGTGTCATAGAGTTTAGTGCGCTCTGTGTACAGCACCATGTAATGTGATTGTGGTCACTCGCAATAAATCTGCCATGACTTGATGGCTGTCATTAGTGTGAT
>NW_028321559.1:0-20000 GCF_062004578.1 Staurois parvus | reverse complement strand
CTGTATGACATCTTTGTAGATTAACAATAAAGACTTCTGTTTTCCATTAGGAAAAGCCAACATACCAGGCTAAAAATCATTAAAAAAAAAAACAACGTTTACAAATGAGATTTGAAAATGAGTCACATGGCGGGAATAAAGATCCTTCTTGTGTTAAAGTGGAAGTAAAGGCGGGAATAGTAACCTTTGCTCCAAAGGTCTGTTGCCTATGAGGTCTCTCCACCATGTTCTTGGTGTTGTGTCTTTGACTGTATTGATTGGCCAGCGTAGGATGACATCACTCCCGTGTCATTCACCCCGGCACACAGGTATCATGTCGGAAATGCAAAGCCTTCATTCATCGGAGGATTGTGAGCGGGCAGGTATGTTTATTTTATTGCAGAAGAGACATTGGGGGAGATTTTGTAAAACTGGAGCATTCAGAATCTGGAGCCGCTGTGCGTAGTAACCAATCAGCTTCTAAGCTTTAACAATACAACCTTGTAAGCTGATTGGTTTCTATGCACTCTTCAGTTTTATTAAATCTTAGATTGTAAGCTCCAAGGATCAGGGCCCTCCTAACCCTCTTGTATTGAACTGTATTGTTGCTGTATTGTCTCCCGTTATATTGTAAAGCGCTGAGCAAACTGTTGGCTCTATATAAATCCTGTATAATAATAATAAATCCCTCTCATTGTGTGTCTCTTCTGCAATAAAAAGACCTACCTGTTCATAAGGGTTTTTTGGTTTTTTTTGGCCTTTTAGTTCAGCTTTAATACTTGACTGAGCCTAATGTAATGTGCGGTCAAAACTGCAGCCCTCCAGACAGTCTGTACTCGGTAGTGCATTTGTACGCATGCGCATGTTTAGGCAAGTACCCGTGCACAGCCATCAATTCCTATGGGCAGCTGTACGCAGCACCTGGGGCAGCCACGCAGGGAAATACACCCAAATTGTACATTGTGTGGCCCCAGGTTCCTGTGTACATGAGGCCTTATACATTGCCATGTATGATCCACTATGCAAACCAAAGGTCATGTTATAATCGATCATTTGCCAGAGTTCTATATAATCCTTGTAGAAGGCAAATAGCTTTGTTGATACACTGCTCAAAAAAAAAAATAAAGGAAGACTTTTTATTTAGAGTCTAGTATCAAGTCATTTAACCTCCTGGGATATTGATCTGGTCATGTAAGTAGCAGAGGGGGATGGTAATCAGTTTCAGCTGCTTTGGTGTTATTGAAATTAAAAACAGGTGCACCAGATGGGCAACAATGAGATGACCCCCAAAATAGGAATGGTTTTACAGGTGGAGGCCACTGACATTTTTTCCCTTACTCATTTTTCGGGCTGTTTTGCATTAGGCTAGGGTCAGTGTCACTACTGGTAGCACAAGGCCATTTCTGGATCCTACAGAGGTTTTTCAGCCAGTCCAACTCCTCCCGGATGGCACATCAATACGTGTCATTGCCAGAAGGTTTGCTGTGTCTCCCAGCACAGTCTCAAGAGCATGGAGGAGATTCCAGGAGACAGGCAGTTACTCTAGGAGAGCTGGACAGGGCTGTAGAAGGTCCTTAACCCATCAGCAGGACCGGTATCTGCTCCTTTGTGCAAGGAAGAACAGGATGAGCACTGCCAGAGCCCTACAAAATGACCTCCAGCAGGCCACTGGTGTGAATGTCTCTGACCAAACAATCAGAAACAGACTTCATGAGGGTGGCCTGAGGGCCCGACGTCCTCTGGTGGGCCCTGTGCTCACTGCCCGGCACCATAGAACATCCTTACGTTCCTAACACATTACCCCGTCCATATCAGGATAGATATCCAGCAGATTTTTCCCCATTGAGATCTGATGTGTTTCAAAGTGTTCCTTTCATTTCTGTGAGAAGTGTACATCGGGTATAGGGAGCACCCAGAGGACTTTTCTAGGGGACCAATAAGAATGTTTAGTTGCTTTATTACAATGGCCTTTTGCTGAATCACAGCTTGTATTTGTCTACCTTGTTAAAGGCAAGCTGTGACTCATTGAAATGTCAATAAGCTCTTCTTGTTCTCCAATGGAAGTCCTCTGTGTGCCTACTATACCTGCGTTTGTATGGAGCACCAAGGTATCTATGGAAGAACATTGGCCGCACTCCAATTGCAGGATTTTTTAATAATCAATGAATTGACTGCACACGGTGATGTCTCCACCCAAAAACCAACCTTCCTCGACGCGTTTCACTAGCCCTGGCTTGCTCACAAGGATAAGTGACTTCCCCTATCCCAGGAGCGGTGAAATGTGTAAATTCACGGATTATTAAAAAATACTATAGAAGGAGCCTTAAGTGGAATGTGGCTGATATTCTTTCATATTTTCAGTGACAAGTGGAGGCCGACTATAATGGCCAGCACCAAGGTTGTCTGTGTAGAAGAGAGGCCAGTCTTGTGGATCAGTGCGTGTGTCTCTACCAAGGCATCTGTTAGATAGGGTGCTGATGTCCAATTTTAGGCAAAATAATGCATTAAAGCGCACTAAAAACACTTATTATACAGGATTTATAGAGCGCCAACAGTTTGCTCAGCGCTGTACATTACAATGGGAGACAGTACACGAGACAGTACAATAACAATACAATACATGAGGGGTTCGAGGGCCCTGCTCCTTGGAGCTTGCAATCTAGGAGGGAGGGGATAGCGGTACAGGAGGAAATTAGCTGTGGGGGACGGAGTGGTAGGAAGAGTGGAGGAGATCGGCATATGCAGGTATGTGTGTTTCATGCTTTCCCTATATAGGGCCAGAAGCGCACTGTGTAGTACCAAAAGAAGCACTTGCACCTTTTTAAAAAAAGAAAAAAAAAAAAGCACTGCGCCATGTTACATTGATGTGAAGGAGCACCATGGAGAAAAATGTGATCTCAGTTGCTCATTGCAGTGCGACAAGAGATGCACGACAAGTAGCACTAGTGTGAACAGGACCTTAGTAGTTATATCGTGGCTTATTGGCTCTCATTGCTGGTCATTATTCAGCCTGAATTCTGTACTTTGAGGAATTGTATATTTATAGAGCCGTTTGTTACGTTTTACTGTTCTTTGTGGTAAATAATTGGCAGAAGTCCATTGATGTGTCACCTGAAGGTTATTGTTCATGAAGTGTTCATGCAGTATTTATAGCATACTGTTGTGGGGTAGAGGCCCACAGCACCTTTTTGGTGCGATTTTCCTAGACATCTGTGAGGTGCAAATCGCACCTCAAATCGGCAAGTCACCAGACTTTAAAATCGTGCTCTTTTTGTTCTTTTTGACACATTGGGCCAAAATAGTTTTAAGGTAAATGCCTATAGGCAAACTTTTTTTTTTTTTTTCCATTTTGGATAGAGCAAGGGAGGGTTATAACCCCTGTCAGATTACTTTTTGCCATCTGTGTCGCACAGTGAAGATTTCCCTGTCCCATAGCCAAACAGAAAGTGAGAGGAAAGTGTTACTAAACCCCCAACAGTACAATCAGTCTGTATATGCAGGAAAGCATTCTTGTTATACTCACTAATGGGAACCTAAAGGGTTTATCCTCTGCATTGTGTAAAAAGGATGTTTTATACTGTCTTCTGTAATCTTCCCCTTCTACTGCCCCCAATCCGTCTGCTGACAGAGCAGAGCCTTGGGAGCTAGCTGCACATGCTCAGTTTGGTGTGTATTGCTAGTGAGTTTTGTTTTTTTTATTTGGAGAGTGCATGTGATCAGCAGAAAGCCAATAAGCACTGTCCAGACAGAGGTCAGGGGTTCTGCATCCCCCTAGAGCAAAATGAAAATTCTTCCTACAAGCTTTAACATGTGCTCGGCTGGTCACTGATAGAAGTCACAAGACTGCTATATACTGCTGAGAAAAGGTATTTAGCAGTTTATAGTTACTAAAATAATTGTATTTCCATGCTCTGTGTACTGTGGGAGACCCGATATAGGGAATTCAGGGTCCAGGGAGACCCGATATAGGGAATGCAGGGTCCGGGGAGAGAGGATATAGTGAATGCAGGGTCCGGGAGACAGGATATAGTGAATGCAGGGTCCGGGGAGACCGGATATAGGGAATGCAGGGTCCGGGGAGACCGGATATAGGGAATGCAGGGTCCGGGGAGACCGGATATAGGGAATGCAGGGTCCGGGGAGACCGGATATAGGGAATGCAGGGTCCGGGGAGACCGGATATAGGGAATGCAGGGTCCGGGGAGACCGGATATAGGGAATGCAGGGTCCGGGGAGACCGGATATAGGGAATGCAGGGTCCGGGGAGACCGGATATAGGGAATGCAGGGTCCGGGGAGACCGGATATAGGGAATGCAGGGTCCGGGGAGACCGGATATAGTGAATGCAGGGTCCGGGGAGACCGGATATAGGGAATGCAGGGTCCACGGTTTAGTAACACTTTAAGGGAATTCCTTGGGGACCCCCACTTCACCAAAACTAGTTTCCCCATTGGAAGATTTCCACTCCTATTGTTTTTATGGGGACAACCCCAAATTTGTGTTTTTTTTTTTTTTTTTTCTTCTAATTTCACTTTCCATGATAATGGTAATCAGGGCAAATTGGGTGAATCTTCCTAATGGGGACACAGACAGCAATAAAAACTGACAGGCACTCTAATCCCTCCGGACTGTATCCAAAGTAAAAAAAAAAAAAAGTCTTACTTTAGTTATACTTTAAGCCAGCTATAGATGATGCCGTTTTCCTGCAAATAGTTATTGTTGATGGGGGAATCCCTCCTGCAGCAGTATTGTGCTCTGCCGGCAGGTCGCCTTCTCCACCGATCGCATGCAAAAAATCTGACTGGCTTCTTGTACTGTAGTCGATCGATGTGAGTGGGCAAACATTCAAAATCAGCAGGGGATCAAATACTTATTTCCTTCACTGTATGATTGAATCTCAGCCGATCTTTGCTGAACCATCTGAGATTCAATCCATCTGTGGCCGGCATTAGGCCGATGTCACATTTGACGGTGCTGTCACTGGTGAGAACTTAGCGGTGACAGGACTGCTGAGATGTGCAGGGAGAACACTCATCAGCTTCCATATGTCATCCTCCCACCAGCAGGATGATGAAGGTGTCAACCACTCGCAGCCAAAAACGCTGCAAGTCGCCAGCAAGTGATCATCCAATCAGCTGGAGGGGGGGGGGGGATCACAAATGTGATATTGACTTTAGTTTGGATTCATTTTTGTAGAAAGTGCTGTAATACATGGTACATGGGGGTTACCATTCTCTCTGTTACCCCCAACGCATATATACAGTAGACCTAAATGCACCTGCACTATAGCGCACCCCAATGCATAGATGTGAATATATTGGTGGGGAGCTGCATTGTCCAAAATATATACAGGGAGTTCTTTATCAGAGCCAATTCAAAATGTATTTTATTTATTACAGGTACTTATATAGCGCCGTCAATTTACGCAGCTATATATATATATATATATATATATATATATATATATATATACATATATACATATATACATATATACATATATACATATACATATATATATATATAGATAGATATATATACACACACACACATCAGTCCCTAACCCTCAAGGGGTGTACAATCTAAGGTCCCTAACTTACATTCATACATACACATAATAGGGCCAGTTTGGACAGGAACCAGTTAACCTACCAGCATTTCTTTGGAGTGTGGGAGGAAATCTGAGTACTGGAGGAAACCCACGCAGGCACAGGGAGAACATGCAAACTCCAGGCAGGTGGTGCCATGGCTGGGATTTCAACCAACGACCCTAGTACTGCCAGGTGCAAGTGCTAACCTTTTACACCCCGGTCACATCAAAGCTGATTTTGAAATCATGCGATTTACAGTGAAGTCGCACAATTTCAAAGTCTGGTGACTTGCCGATTTGAGGTGCGATTTGCAAGACACCTGACACAGATGTCTAGGCAAATCGCACCAAAAGTAGTGCATGTACTACTTTTAGAATTCGGTGCGGCTCAGACCAAGTCAGCACCGCACTGATAAGATCGCTCTAATAGCGGACAACAGGGTGCAACTTGGCATACGATTTGCAAGTCGCATGGCATGCAGATCACATGTCAAGTCGCACCCGATATGACCGAGGTGTTAGCCGCTGTGCTGTGCTGCCTTAAAGCTCAAATTCTCAGAGGCTCACCTCTGCTCCATTGATCTGACATCTGTGAGCTCCCTGGCATTTTCTAGGTCATGGGTCTTTGACTGTCTTAATTGGCCAGGGCAGGATGACACAAATCCTCTGCGTTTGTCTTTTCCTCCCGCCACATGGGCACTGCAGAGAGACTACACTGATACAATGCAGACAAGGCACAGAAGTTTGTTGCAGAACACATTGAATGTTGCTTCTGCAACAAATGGCCTGCCTGCAGTTGTTGTGGTTTTTTTGTTTGTTTTTTTAACACTTTAGTGTTTCTTTAATGCAGGGGTCTCCAAACTGCAGCCCCTTGCTTGTCTTTTTCCAGCCCTTGAAACACCATTCCTTCCAATGACCTCAACCGTGGGGAACCATTTCTCTCACTGACACCAAGAGTGGGACATTTTTCCTTCCAATGATACCTGTTATTGGTACCATTCCTCCCACGACACCAGCAATGGGGCATAATTCCTTCCACTGATATAAACAATTAGGCCCTATTGCACCCACTGATACCAATGATGGGGCACTATTCCTCCCACTGACACCAATGATGGGGCGCTATTCCTCCCACTGATACCAATGATGGGGCACTATTCCTCCCACTGATACCAATGATGGGGCGCTATTCCTCCCACTGACACCAATGATGGGGCGCTACTCCTCCCACTGATACCAATGATGGGGCACTATTCCTCCCACTGATACCAATGATGGGGCGCTATTCCTCCCACTGACACCAATGATGGGGCGCTACTCCTCCCACTGATACCAATGATGGGGCACTATTCCTCCCACTGATACCGATGATGAGGCACTATTCCTCCCACTGATACCAATGATGGGGCGCTATTCCTCCCACTGATACCAATGATGGGGCACTATTCCTCCCACTGATACCAATGATGGGGCACTATTCCTCCCACTGATACCAATGATGGGGCACTATTCCTCCCACTGACACCAATGATGGGGCACTATTCTTCCCACTGACACCAATGATGGGGCACTATTCCTCCCACTGACACCAATGATGGGGCACTATTCCTCCCACTGACACCAATGATGGGGCACTATTTTTCCCACTGACACCAATGATGGGGCACTATTCCTCCCACTAATACCAATGATGGGACACTATTCCTCCCACTAATACCAATGATGGGACACTATTCCTCCCACTGATACCAATGATGGGGCACTATTTCTCCCACTGATACCAATGATGGGGCACTATTCCTCCCACTGACACCAATGATGGGGCACTATTCCTCCCACTGACACCAATGATGGGGCACTATTTTTCCCACTGACACCAATGATGGGGCACTATTCCTCCCACTAATACCAATGATGGGACACTATTCCTCCCACTGATACCAATGATGGGGCACTATTTCTCCCACTGATACCAATGATGGGGCACTATTCCTCCCACTGACACCAACAATGAGGCACTATTCCGCTCACTGATACCAATGATGGGGCACTATTCCTCCCACTGATACCAATGATGGGGCGCTATTCCTCCCACTGACACCAATGATGGGGCGCTACTCCTCCCACTGATACCAATGATGGGGCACTATTCCTCCCACTGATACCAATGATGGGGCGCTATTCCTCCCACTGACACCAATGATGGGGCGCTACTCCTCCCACTGATACCAATGATGGGGCACTATTCCTCCCACTGATACCGATGATGAGGCACTATTCCTCCCACTGATACCAATGATGGGGCGCTATTCCTCCCACTGATACCAATGATGGGGCACTATTCCTCCCACTGATACCAATGATGGGGCACTATTCCTCCCACTGATACCAATGATGGGGCACTATTCCTCCCACTGATACCAATGATGGGGCACTATTCCTCCCACTGACACCAATGATGGGGCACTATTCTTCCCACTGACACCAATGATGGGGCACTATTCCTCCCACTGACACCAATGATGGGGCACTATTCCTCCCACTGACACCAATGATGGGGCACTATTTTTCCCACTGACACCAATGATGGGGCACTATTCCTCCCACTAATACCAATGATGGGACACTATTCCTCCCACTGATACCAATGATGGGGCACTATTTCTCCCACTGATACCAATGATGGGGCACTATTCCTCCCACTGACACCAATGATGGGGCACTATTCCTCCCACTGACACCAATGATGGGGCACTATTTTTCCCACTGACACCAATGATGGGGCACTATTCCTCCCACTAATACCAATGATGGGACACTATTCCTCCCACTGATACCAATGATGGGGCACTATTTCTCCCACTGATACCAATGATGGGGCACTATTCCTCCCACTGACACCAACAATGAGGCACTATTCCGCTCACTGATACCAATGATGGGGCACTATTCCTCCCACTAATACCAATGATGGGGCACTATTCCTCCCACTAATGCCAATGATGGGGCAATATTCCTCCCACTGATACCAATGATGGGACACTATTCCTACCACTAATACCAATGATGGGGCAATATTCCTCCCACTGATACCAATGATGGGGCGCTATTCCTCCCACTAATGCCAATGATGGGCACTATTCCTCCCACTGATACCAATGATGGGGCACTATTCCTCCCACTGATACCAATGATGGGGCACTATTCCTCCCACTGATACCAATGATGGGGCACTATTCCTCCCACTGATACCAATGATGGGGCACTATTCCTCCCACTGATACCAATGATGGGGCACTATTCCTCCCACTGATACCAATGATGGGGCACTATTCCTCCCACTGATACCAATGATGGGGCACTATTCCTCCCACTGATACCAATGATGGGGCACTATTCCTCCCACTGATACCAATGATGGGGCACTATTCCTCCCACTGATACCAATGATGGGGCGCTATTCCTCCCACTGACACCAATGATGGGGCGCTATTCCTCTCACTGATACCAATGATTGGGCACTATTCCCACTGACACCAATGATGGGGCACTATTCCCACTGATACCAATGATTGGGCACTATTCCCACTGATACCAATGATTGGGCACTATTCCCACTGACACCAATGATGGGGCACTATTCCTCCCACTAATATCAGCCACAGGGCACTATTCTTTCTCCAAGCCCGAGACATTGTTTACTCCAACTGACACTGGGGCATTTTTTATTCCCACTGGCCCCCCTTAAAGTCTGAAGAACAGTAAACTGGCCCTTTGTTTAGAAAGTTTGGAGACCCCTGTTTTAATTCATACTTGCCAACATGCTTGTCCCAGGACGCTGTCAACCCCGCCCACGCTTAACACATCCTTTTTTAGGGGAAGTCCTGTCCATACCACACCCACTTTTTCAATCACTAATGATACAGGAACCACCCACTTGCAAGCAAAATTCCCCTTGTTAACACTTTTTTGAGCTATTGCACATGGTTATGTTGGGATCTCAGGACACAGCCGGGGGCACAGCATCATCAGGACAGCACCTAGATGCAGGACTGTCCCAGCAATTCTGGGACAGTTGTCGTCTATGCGTTCAGTGAGGTAAATCGTTGCATATAACCAGTGAAGTGATTGGCCTCAGGTGATGCATAGAGATGGAACATTTAAGTTGTACCTTTCTATCTGCAGCCCTCTTTTCTCTACATTTGCTCAAAGTGCTGAATTTTTAAGCTTGTCTGAGAGTTCAGAAATAAAGAGGTGGAGAGCTGAAATTAAACTTTGAAGAGTTCCGTGAGGAGAGCTCTGAGAACTGATTGGAGGGAAGGGACGCCCCCCCCTTCCCTCCACACAGGAACAGAGCTGATACTGTCAATCTGCTGGATGTCCCTCCCCTGTCACCATTTTTCTCTTGGTGTCAAGAAAACTGGTCAGAAGTGACTCATGCTGATGGCAGAGGAATGAAGCAGCATACAGCAATGACACTTAGCCGTCACTAATTATTTCTATCACAAGAGATGCATGCATTTCTTGTGATGTGACTAAAATTTTTTTTAAAGGGACTGGCAGTGGTGAATGCATACGTAGGCCATGCCCACATATCTAAATGGTGTTCAAACCACAGACCGTCAGAGCAGGAGCAAGAATTCTCACACTAGACCTCCTCTGTAACTTTACACTGCTAACCTGTAGAAGTTTTTAAAGCATCACTCCATGGAGATTTTGAAGTACCGCAGTTTCACGCCATTCCACGAGCGTGCACAATTTTAAAGCGTGACATGTTTGGTATCTATTTACTCGTAACATCCTCTTTCATATTGCACAAAAACATTGGGGTATATATTGTTTGTTTTTTTTTATTTAATCAAAGTGTATTTTTTTCAAAAAATATATTTTTTTTAAAAAACTGCGCATTTTGGTTTTCGGCCAAGCGCAGTTTGAATTTTAATTTTTGGCACCAGAATTTTCATTTCGGTGCACCACTAATGTTTACCCATCATTCAATATAAAAATTATTCGTAAATTGGGTATACCTTAATCCACAGGCATCATAGCGGGGGTTGGGGAGGGGGATCCCCTTAAAGAGGATATATATTTCAATAGCTTTACTAGGACGCGGCACTTGGGAGCTTTGTACATATCCTCACAGTCATCAATGTGTTTTGGATATTGTCATTTTTCAAATGCTGGGGAGTTTACTAGCTGTAGAAAAAAATGGCAAAAGCCAAAAACAGCCGCTGTAAAAACTCCCCGTGTGCATGAGGACTAATGATGGATTTATTTAATTATTTATTACAGGTACTTATATAGCGCCGTCAATTTACGCAGCGCTTTACATATATATTGTACATTCACATCAGTCCCTAACCCTCAAGGGGCGTACAATCTAAGGTCCCTAACTCACATTCATACATACACATACTAGGGCCAATTTAGACAGGAGCCAATTAACCTACCAGCATGTCTTTGGAGTGTGGGAGGAAACCGGAGTACCAGGAGAAAACCCACACAGGCACAGGGAGAACATGCAAACTCCAGGCAGGTGGTGCTGTGGTTGGGATTCAAAATGTTCCAGGCCAGTGGTCTCCTAACTGCAAGCCGGGGGCCAGATGCTTTATTTCAGGTACTTCTATAGCGCCATCAATTTACATATATATTGTACATTCACATCAGTCCCTAACCCTCAAGGGGTGTACAATCTAAGGTCCCTAACTCACATTCATACATACACATATTAGAGCCAATTTAGACAGGGGCCAATTAACCTACCAGCATGTCTTCGGAGATTGGGAGGAAACTGAAATACCCGGAGGAAACCCACACAGGCCCAAGGAGAACATGCAAACTCCAGGCAGGTGGTGCCGTGGCTGGAATTTGAATCAACAACCCGAGTACTAATGATGGATGAGACAGTCCTTCAGAAATCTAAATTGAAGTTGTCAGAATTGTTTTTAATCTGACTAAAGTGAACCCAATTCTGATTGGTTGGTGTGAGCTCTGCTCGCTGTCTTCACTTCTCTATGGAGTACAGCTGTTGGTGGTGTCGTGTTATGGCGTTCATTTTCTGAGGTTTGTACAGGAAGCGAGATGGTTTAACCGAAGTACTATTTCAGCCTGCCTTGCTGCATCGGAGGATGTAGGTTGAGCAGGTGGGACGGGGGGTGTAACGTTTTCCGTCGGCCTCCATATTAAACCTGCCGCGCGAATCTGAGCGTTTTGTGGCAGAATGGTGCCAAGCTGTTGCGCGGTCTGAGCCCCCCGGCCAGGTGATCACATAAATCAGCCAGGTCTGGGTTCCCTTTCCAGCAATTGACTTAGAAGAAAAGCTAATGAAAACCAGGGGAAGGTAGACGAGGGTGTGGGGGGGGGGGGGGGGGTTGTCAGCAGAAGCTTGACAACAAAAGGCTGCTTATTCCCAGCACTTTTAGGGGGGGCCATGGCTGTGATCTTGTCAGGGTGGGGTTTTAAATCCAAAAAACACTTCAAATTACCTCGACAGTCCAGAGGTTTCTAGTTGCCAGGAATCGGCGTAGAGGATTGTGTGCTCATTCTGCACGGGTTTGTTCATTCATCTAGAATTCTGAGTCGCGGCCATGCTTGAGAATTCTTTCAGCTGGGATCTGATTTCCACCTCTGGACAGATGTTTTAGGCATGCTGTATTGTAATCTGGTGTGTCAGCCCCAACGTCACGCGTTACATGACATGGCCTGCACCCAGCGAGCGCAACTAATTACTAACCTGTGCACTTTCTCTATTGTGTAATATGTGTGGGAAGGCAGATTACATGTTTGTCACTAAATAAATGTTCCTTTGCTGTTCAAACTGAACTAAAAGCCTAACTGCCCCTGCACTGTAGGGATCATAGTGGTTGTAAACCCTAGACATGTAGTATGAGCAAAGCATAGCCCTCTCTGGTGTGTACTTGTCTCAGTTAACAGCACTAAGTGTCATTTCTGTCTACTGCTTTGTTCCTTTGCTATCAGCATGAGTCACTTCTGACAAGTTTTCCTGACACCAAGAGAAAATGGTGACAGGGGAGGGAACTCCAGCAGATTGACAGTGTCAGCTCTGTTCCTGTGTGCTGTAAATAAGGGCATGTCCCTTTCCTCCAATCAGCTCTCAGAGCTCTCCTCACTGAGCTCTGCAGAGTGTACCTTCAGCTCTCTTCCCCTCCTTTTTTTTTTTCTAAAAGTTCAGTTAAGCTTTATAAATTCTGGAATTTGAACAGCTATAGAGAAAAAAAGACTGCAAATAAACTGGTACAACTTATGGAGGAGGATTTGTTTAATCTCTGTACATTACTTAAGGCCAATCACTTCACTGGGTTTATGAAAGGATTTACAGCAACTTTAACTGCTCAATTAGCTCTAGGGGGCATAGAAAAGCAGATCTACTTACCCAGTCCTCTCCACTGTTAGACCAGTCCCCACAATGTCTTCTCCCCCATGCTCTATCATGGTCAGAAGGTCTAGGTGGCACAGAAAAGATTTACATACCCATTCCTCTGAGCCTCTAGACTGGTTCCCACAGTGTTTTCTTTCCCCTGGTAGAAGGTCTAGGGGCATAGAAAAGCTGATTTACTTACCAACTTCTCTGCTCCAGTAGACTGGTCCCCATGGTGTCTTTTTCCCCATGGTCCGTAGGTCTAGGTGGCACAGAAAAGATTTACTTACCCATTCCTCTGCACCACTAGACTGGTCCCCACAGTGTCTTCTTCCCCATGGTTAGAAGGCCTAGGGGGCATAGAAAAGCTGATTTACTTACCCAATCCTCCGCACTGCTAGGCTGGCCCCTACAGTTTCCTCTGCCCGTGCTCCAGCATGTTAGGAAGATCTAGGTCTAGTGGGCATAGAAAAGATGTACTTTATGTACCTAATCTTCTGCACTGCTAGACTGGGGTCCACAGGGTCCTCTCACCCATGGTCAGAAGGTCTAGGTCTAGGGGCTATAGAAAAGATATACTTACCCAGTCGTCCCTGCGGATAGACAAGTGCCCGCAGCATTTTCTCCCCTATGTTCCAGCATGATCAGAGGTTCTAGGGCTAGGGGTATAGAAAAGATTTACTTACCCAATCCTATGTGCTGCTAGACTGGTCCCAGCAGTGACTTCTCCACCATGCTCCAGTGCCCCTTCATTGGTTTCAGTGGGAGGAATTGTGCCCCTTCATTGGTTTCAGTGAGAGGAATAGTGCCCCATCATTGGGATCAGTGAGAGGAATAGTGCCCCATCATTGGTGTCAGTGGGAGAAATAGTGCCCCATCATTGGTATCAGTGGGAGGAATAATGCCCCATCATTGGTATCAGTGGGAGGAATAGTGCCCCATCATTGGTATCAGTGGGAGGAATAATGCCCCATCATCGGTATCAGTGGGAGGAATAGTGCCCCATCATTGGTATCAGTGGGAGGAATAGTGCCCCATCATTGGTGTCAGTGGGAGGAATAGTGCCCCATCATTGGTATCAGTGGGAGGAATAGTGCCCCATCATTGGTGTCAGTGGGAGGAATAGTGCCCCATCATTGGTGTCAGTGGGAGGAATAGCGCCCCATCATTGGTGTCAGTGGGAGGAATAGCGCCCCATCATTGGTATCAGTGGGAGGAATAGCGCCCCATCATTGGTATCAGTGGGAGGAATAGTGCCCCGTCATTGGTATCAGTGGGAGGAATAGTGCCCCGTCATTGGTATCAGTGGGAGGAATAGTGCCCCATCATTGGTATCAGTGGGAGGAATAGCGCCCCATAATTGGTGTCAGTGGGAGGAATAGCGCCCCATCATTGGTGTCAGTGGGAGGAATAGCGCCCCATCATTGGTGTCAGTGGGAGGAATAGTGCCCCTTCATTTTTGTCAGTGGGAGGAATAGCGCCCCATCATTGGTGTCAGTGGGAGGAATAGCGCCCCATCATTGGTGTCAGCGGGAGGAATAGCGCCCCATCATTGGTGTCAGTGGGAGGATTAGTGCCCCATCATTGGTATCAGTGGGAGGAATAGTGCCCCATCATTGGTATCAGTGGGGGGAATTGTGCCCCTTCATTGGTATCAGTGGGAAGAATAGTGCCCCATCATTGGTATCAATGGAAGGAATAGTGCCCCATCATTGGTGTCAGTGGGAGGAATAGTGCCCCATCATTGGTGTCAGTGGGAGGAATAGTGCCCCATCATTGGTATCAGTGGGAGGAATAGTGCCCCATCATTGGTATCAGTGGGAGGAATGGTGCCCCATCATTGGTATCAGTGGGAGGAATGGTGCCCCTTCATTGGTTTCAGTGGGGGGAATTGTGCCCCATCATTGGTATCAGTGGGAGGAATAGTGCCCCATCATTGGTGTCAGTGGGAGGAATAGTGCCCCATCATTGGTGTCAGTGGGAGGAATAGTGCCCCATCATTGGTATCAGTGGGAGGAATGGTGCCCCATCATTGGTATCAGTGGGAGGAATGGTGCCCCATCATTGGTATCAGTGGGAGGAATGGTGCCCCTTCATTGGTTTCAGTGGGAGGAATTATTCCCCATTGTCGGTTGGTATCAGTGGATGAAATAGTGTCCCAAAGGCTGGATATAAGCAAGCATCTGGCCCCCGGGCCGCAGTTTGAACACCACGGGCTTGAAACATTTGCTTCTGCAGGAGATTACTCATCTTGTTTTCATTGGGACATTCATTATTCCAATGAAAAACAAAACATCCTTTTAAATTTGCCATCATTCCAACAAGACTTGTATGTCTGTTTGGGTGGACTTGGCATGAAAGGGGCAGGCTGGGGAGGAAAGGACTAGATCATGCTGGACTTCCTCCAAGCAGGAAATGAGGTGGGTTCTATCTGACTTGCTGTAGCTTCTAATGAACATTGTGAGAAGCTCACAGTGTGCAATGAAACCATTGTAAGCAATTTCAGTCCAGGCGAGGAGTCGGTATAACTTGAAAGTAAGATAGGCCATACATTGTGCGATTTTTCATTCCTTCAACCATGGGTTGAAGTAGAGAGAATTGCTCAGTTTTCCCTCATTAACACAGTGTTGATGGAGGAATCGCTCACGCAATGTTTTTGTGTTCTCCCAGCGGGGAGCCCTTCCCCACCAGCAGAATACAATGATCACTGCTGGCGGCTGTAGCTGTCAGCAGTGAGCGAGCAAATAAAAAAAACCTGACCAGCTGGTTTTACTGAAGTTGATCGGTGGATTGACTTCAGTACAACCAACCTGCCCATAAATGGATCGAAATTTGGCTGGTTCCTGTTGAACCCAATCAATTTTGATCATCTATGACCTGCATAATTCTACTTAAGACTGAGGTTCTTCCACTCTTCATTATGACTTTATCCATGTTTGATGCTCCTGTATTCCCACGATGGATACATTCGTCTTTACATGTGCTGAGTGACTGCAGATCCCATTGGGCATTGTCTTTTTTTTGGCATGGTGTGCTGCAGTTGTACTGGAGTGCTGCAAGTTTCTGATGTTTTTCAGATATAATTCAAAACATTAACAATAACATATAAAGCCATTTATAACTCTGCCCCAAATTACATCACCGATCTTGTCTCCAAATACCACCCAAACCGTACTCTCCGCTCCTCGCAAGACCTCCTACTCTCTAGCTCCCTTGTCTCCTCCTCCCATGTCCATCTCCAGGATTTCTCCAGAGCTTCCCCCATCCTCTGGAACTCTCTACCACAATTTATCATACTATCGCCTACTCAGCTCACTTTTAGGGATCTCTGAAAACCTCTCTCTTCAGGGAAGCCTATCCTGCCCTCAGCTAATAATGGAATCTTCTTTTTCTTCCAACCAGTCCATCCCCCACAGTTACTAGCTTTTGTACCACCAGTCCCTCCCTCTTAGATTGTAAGCTCCAAGGATCAGGGCCCTCAAATCCCTCTTGTATTGAACTGTATTGTTGCTGTATTGTCTCCCGTTATATTGTAGAGCGCTGAGCAAACTGTTGGTGCTATATAAATCCTGTATAATAATAATATATAAATCCTGTATAATAATAATATATAAATCCTGTATAATAATGATATATAATCCTGTATAATAATAATATATAAATCCTGTATAATAATAATATATAAATCCTGTATAATAATAATATATAAATCCTGTATAATAATAATAATAATATATAAATCCTGTATAATAATATATAAATCCTGTATAATAATAATATATAAATCCTGTATAATAATAATATATAAATCCTGTATAATAATAATATATAAATCCTGTATAATAATAATAATAATATATAAATCCTGAATAATAATAATAATAATAATATATAAATCCTGTATAATAATAATATATAAATCCTGTATAATAATAATAATACCATGTTGTTTGCCTTTAACCTAATAGCATAATTGTGCTGGTTCTCCGGGGATTCCAATTGCTGAGTAGTGTCTGTGCAGAATTAAGACATTCTTCCCGGGTGTGTCCACAGGCGGACAGAGCTCTTCACTTTAGTGCAATGGTTATAGAATTAAGCAGGCCATACATGGGTCGAATTGCAAACGATTTTTCGTTCGAAACCGTCGTTCGTTCTGTAATTCGACGGTGCCACTAATGATTTTGAAAATCGAACATTTTTCACGAATTTTCCAACATACCCAATAAACGAAATGGGAACCACGGAAATCGGCTGGTTCAATTGCCCGACTAACAGAGCAAAAATCGGTTAATCATTCTCAGGTCCGATTTTCAAACAAAAAATCGTTCGAAAACCGACGCATGTATGGCCGGCCTTAGTCACCGGCCACACCGCTGCGATTTGTGTGAGATTTCTGAAGACTTTATTGCTACTTATGAAGATTTTCAATGATTTCTTGCAATTTGCATTGTGATTTCCATTCTATTCTATGTATGTGAAATCGCAGCAAAACTGCAGAAGAAGTAATGCAAGAACTACATTAGAAATTGTGCTGCAGCAAATCGCACGTGGTGAAACAGTGACAGTCACATTCATTAGATGCGATTTCAATTCCCAAATCGCACCTTTAAAGTCACCAATATGACCGGGCACTTAAAGCAGTATAAGGCTCCATGTACACGGGACGTTTGGAAAACACTTCTGAAAGATGGAAACTGACTGCTGGAAAACGTAGATTAAAAAATGTCTGTTTAGCCGCGTTTGCATACTGCGTTTATGTGCATTTGCGTTTAGAAACATTTTTTTTCCAAAATACACTGTAAAACAGTAAAAAATTAACTATTTCAGACATTTTGAGAGAAATAGAGAGAGCAGAAGCAGAGAGAGCAGTATGTGTTGAGATTTCCTGTCTTTTCTGGTTGTATTCACTATGGATCCCATCATGAGCATAATGCGTCACGTTTTACCATTTGTTCCTTCACGCAAAACCTGGAACTGACTGCGCTGGTGTACCGGGTCCATTTGAATACATGAAAAACGCTGTGCGTGCATTTCTGATGATGAAAAAAAGCTCTAGACATGGAACAGTTAAACGCTTCTAAAAGCAAACGCTTATAAACGCAGTTAGCGGTGTTTACAAGCGTTTGAAATGCTGGTAAAATATACTCCTGAACACAAGTTTGGTGCGTTCAAAAAAAAAAAAAAGACGACTGTAAAGTCAACTGCCTGTAAACGACGATGTGTACATGGACACATAGGAGAACATTAGGGAGAGTTCAGGGGCTGCTGAAAAAAACGCAGAAAAGCTCCTGAACGTGAGTTGATCAGCGGCAGTGTACATGAGCCCTAAGGCCTCGTGTACACAGGAATTCCCTAGACGTTTAGCTCTCCCAGCAGCAGAAAAATGCTAAACATTTTTAGGCTTGCGTTTAGCCAAACAGACTGTGCACTTTGCAAGTGCAGTTGCTCCAGAGCTTTGTAAGGAGCAGAAGCTTTGCTGACTGGCATCGTCCAATCATGTGCAAGCAAAAATACTGTTTTTTCTTTTTTTCCTGTTTTTTTTTCTTTTTTTTCTGTTTTTTAATTTTCCTTGCATGTGATTGGGTATTTTTTGTAAAGTGAAGTTTTACCTCATTTACTAAGCTCTGAAGCAACCGCACTTGCCTTTAGTAAATCGACCCCCCATGGCGTGCTGGCAGTGAATGCTTTGACTAGGGTGTGGATAGACACGTTCCAGCTCTGACCCTTACCAAGCAGTATATGAATTACTCTGACATGTCTGATCAATAATCCACCTGGGAAACCCCAGATGGTGGTGTCTGGATGGCGGCCCCCTAGACGCACATTTTCGCCTTATCAGGCTATTGGTACGTTTTAAGTTTCACACTTTTATTTAAAATTAAAAAAAAAAAAAAAAAAACTGATATTTTTTTTTTTTTAAGATGGTCATGTGATTTGGTAATGCTGATGGACCCAGTTGATTTCTTGGAAGTGTAAATTTTATTAACAGGTTCTGTTTAAAAAAACAAAAAACAAAACAAGGGGACATACACTGAATAGATTTCTTTTAATTTCTTTTATTTTTTTTATTTTTTTTTTTTTAAACAGAACCTGTTAATAAAATTTACACTTCCAAGAAATCAACAGGTTCTGTTTAAAAAAATAAATAAATAAATAAAAATAATATAAATTAAAAGAAATCTATTCAGTGTATGTCCCCTTGTTTTTTTTTTTGTTTTTTTTTGTTTTTATTTTGAAGATGGTCATGTGATTTGGTAATGCTGATGGGCCCAGTTGATTTCTTGGAAGTGTAAATTTTATTAACAGGTTCTATTTAAAAAAAATAAAAAATTATAATAAAAAATTAAATGTAATCTGTTCAGTGTATGTCCCCTTGTTTTTTTTTTTTTTTTTTTTTGAAGATGGTCATGTGATTTGGTAATGCTGACTTGCCCAGTTGATTAATTGGAAGTGTAAATTTTATTAACAGGTTCTTTAAAAAAAAAAAAAATTAAAAGTAATCTATTCGGTGTCGGTCCCCTTGTCTTTTTTTTTTTTTTTTTTCTTCTTTAAGATGGCCATGTGATTTGGTAATGCTGATGGGCCCAGCTGATTTCTTGGAAGTGTAAATTTTATTAACAGGTTCTATTTAAAAAAAATTTAATTAAAATAAAAAATTAAATGTAATCTGTTCAGTGTATGTCCACTTGTTTTTTTTTGTTTTTTTTTTTGAAGATGGTCATGTGATTTGGTAATGCTGACTTGCCCAGTTGATTAATTGTAAGTGTAAATTTTATTAACAGGTTCTTTAAAAAAAAAAAAATTAAAAGTAATCTATTCGGTGCCGGTCCCCTTGTCTTTTTTTTTTTCTTTTTTTTTTTCTTTTTTTTTTGTCTTTAAGATGGTCATGTGATTTGGTAATGCTGATGGGCCCAGTTGATTTCTTGGAAGTGTAAATTTTATTAACAGGTTCTATTTAAAAAATAAAAATAAAATAAAAAATTAAATGTAATCTATTCAGTGTATCCTTTGTGTTTTTTTTTTTTTTTTTGAAGATGGTCATGTGATTTGTTA
>NW_028321558.1:0-139932 GCF_062004578.1 Staurois parvus | reverse complement strand
TGGTGTCAGTCTCGTCTCGTGATGGTGTCAGTCTGGTGTCAGCCTCGCCCCGTGATGGGGTCAGTCTTGTGTCAGCCTCGCCCCGTGACGGGGTCAGTCTGGTGTCAGCCTCACATCATGATGGTGTCAATCTTGTGTCAGCTTCGCCTTGTGATGGTGTCAGTCTGGTGTCAGCCTCGCTTCGTGATGGGGTCAGTCTGGTGTCAGCCTCGCCTCGTGATGGGGTCAGTCTGGTGTCAGTCTCTCCTCGTGATGGGGTCAGTCTGGTGTCAGTCTCGCCTCGTGATGGGGTCAGTCTGGTGTCAGTCTCGCCTCGTGATGGGGTCAGTCTGGTGTCAGCCTCACATTATGATGGTGTCAGTCTGGTGTCAGCCTCGCCTCGTGATGGTGTCAGTCTGGTGTCAGCCTCGCCTCGTGATGGGGTCAGTCTGGTGTCAGCCTCGCCTAGTGATGGGGTCAGTCTGGTGTCAGCCTCACATCATGATGGGGTCAGTCTGGTGTCAGCCACGTCTCGTGATGGTGTCAGTCTGGTGTCAGCCTCGCCTCGTGATGGGGTCAGTCTGGTGTCAGCCTCGCCTCGTGATGGGGTCAGTCTGGTGTCAGCCTCACATCATGATGGTGTCAGTCTGGTGTCAGCCTCGCCTCGTGATGGGGTCAGTCTGGTGTCAGTCTCGCCTAGTGATGGTGTCAGTCTAGTGTCAGCCTCACATCATGATGGGGTCAGTCTGGTGTCAGCCTCGCCTCGTGATGGTGTCAGTCTGGTGTCAGTCTCGCCTCGTGATGGGGTCAGTCTGGTGTCAGCCTCGTCCCGTGATGGGGTCAGTCTGGTGTCAGTCTCGCCTCATGAAGGGGTCAGTCTGGTGTCAGCCTCGCCTCGTGATGGGGTCAGTCTGGTGTCAGCATCGCCTCGTGATGGGGTCAGTCTGGTGTCAGCCTCACATCATGATGGGGTCAGTCTGGTGTCAGTCTCGCCTCGTGATGGTGTCAGTCTGGTGTCAGCCTCGCCTCGAGATGGTGTCAGTCTGGTATAAGCCTCGCCTAGTGATAGGGTCAGTCTGGTGTCAGCCTCGCCTCGTGATGGGGTCAGTCTGGTGTCAGCCTCACATCATGATGGTGTCAGTCTGGTGTCAGCCTCGCTTCGTGGTGGGGTCAGTCCGGTGTCAGCCTCGCCTCGTGATGGGGTCAGTCTGGTGTCAGCCTCGCCTCGTGATGGTGTCAGTCTGGTGTAAGCCTCACATCGTGATGGTGTCAGTCTGGTGTCAGCCTCGCCTCGTGATGGGGTCAGTCTGGTGTCAGCCTCGCCTCGTGATGGGGTCAGTCTGGTGTCAGCCTCGCCTCGTGATGGGGTCAGTCTGGTGTCAGCCTCGCCTCGTGATGGGGTCAGTCTGGTGTCAGCCTCGCCTCGTGATGGGTTCAGTCTGGTGTCAGCCTCGCCTCGTGATGGGGTCAGTCTGGTGTCAGTCTCGCCTCTTGATGGGGTCAGTCTGGTGTCAGCCTCACATCGTGATGCTGTCAGTCTGGTGTCAGCCTCGCCTCGTAATGGGGTCAGTCCGGTGTCAGTCTCGCCTCGTGATGGTGTCAGTCTGGTGTCAGCCTCACCTCGTGATGGGGTCAGTCCGGTGTCAGCCTCGCCTCGTGATGGGGTCAGTCCGGTGTCAGTCTCGCCTCGTGATGGGTTCAGTCTGGTGTCAGCCTCGCCTCGTGATGGCGTCAGTCTGGTGTCAGCCTCGACTAGTGATGGGGTCAGTCTGGTGTCAGCCTCACATCATGATGGTGTCAGTCAGGTGTCAGCCTCGCCTCGTGATGGGGTCAGTCTGGTGTCAGCCTCGCCTCGTGATGGGGTCAGTCTGGTGTCAGCCTCGCCTCGTGATGGGGTCAGTCTGGTGTCAGCCTCGCCTCGTGATGGGGTCAGTCTGGTGTCAGCCTCACATCATGATGGTGTCAATCTTGTGTCAGCTTCGCCTTGTGATGGTGTCAGTCTGGTGTCAGCCTCGCTTCGTGATGGGGTCAGTCTGGTGTCAGCCTCGCCTCGTGATGGAGTCAGTCTGGTGTCAGCCTCGCCTCGTGATGGGGTCAGTCTGGTGTCAGCCTCGGCTCTTGATGGGGTCAGTCTGGTGTCAGCCTCGCCCTGTGATGGGGTCAGTCTGGTGTCAGCCTCGCCCCGTGACGGGGTCAGTCTGGTGTCAGCCTCGCCTCGTGATGGGGTCAGTCTGGTGTCAGCCTCGCCTCGTGATGGGGTCAGTCTGGTGTCAGCCTCGCCTCGTGATGGGGTCAGTCTGGTGTCAGCCTCGCCTCGTGATGGGGTCAGTCTGGTGTCAGCCTCGCCTCGTGATGGGGTCAGTCTGGTGTCAGCCTCGCCTCGTGATGGGGTCAGTCTGGTGTCAGCCTCGCCTCGTGATGGGGTCAGTCTGGTGTTAGCTTCGCCTCGTGATGGGGTCAGACTGGTGTCAGCCTCACATCATGATGGGGTCAGTCTGGTGTCAGCCTCGCCTCGTTATGTGGTCAGTCTGGTGTCAGCCTCGCCTCGAGATGGTGTCAGTCTGGTATCAGCCTCGCCTAGTGATAGGGTCAGTCTGGTGTCAGCCTCGCCTCGTGATGGGGTCAGTCTGGTGTCAGCCTCACATCATGATGGGGTCAGTCTGGTGTCAGCCTCGCCTCGTGATGGGGTCAGTCTGGTGTCAGCCTCGCCTCGTGATTGTGTCAGTCTGGTGTCAGCCTCGCCTCGTGATGGGGTCAGTCTGGTGTCAGCCCCGCCTCGTGATGGGGTCAGTCTAGTGTCAGCCTCGCCTCGTGATGGGGTCAGTCTGGTCTCAGTCTCGCCTCGTGATGGTGTCAGTCTGGTGTCAGTCTCGCCTCGTGATGGGGTCAGTCTGGTGTCAGCCTAGTCCCGTGATGGGGTCAGTCTGGTGTCAGCCTCACATCATGATGGGGTCAGTCTGGTGTCAGTCTCGCCTCGTGATGGTGTCAGTCTGGTGTCAGTCTCGCCTCGTGATGGGGTCAGTCTGGTGTCAGCCTCGCCTCGTGATGGGGTCAGTCTGGTGTCAGTCTCGCCTCGTGATGGTGTCAGTCTGGTGTCAGCCTCGCCTCATGATGGGGTCAGTCTGGTGTCAGTCTCGCCTCGTGATGGGGTCAGTCTGGTGTCAGTCTCGCCTCGTGATGAGGTCAGTCTGGTGTCAGCCTCACCTCGTGATGGGGTCAGTCTGGTGTCAGCCTCACCTCGTGATGGGGTCAGTCTGGTGTCAGCCTCACATCATGATGGTGTCAGTCTGGTGTCAGCCTCACCTCGTGAGGGGGTCAGTCCGGTGTCAGTCTCGCCTTGTGATGGGGTCAGTCTGATGTCAGCCTCACATCATGATGGTGTCAGTCTGGTGTCAGCCTCGCCTCGTGATGGTGTCAGTCTGGTGTCAGCCTCGCCTCGTGATGGGGTCAGTCTGGTGTCAGCCTCGCCTAGTGATGGGGTCAGTCTGGTGTCAGCCTCGCCTCGTGATGGTGTCAGTCTGGTGTCAGCCTTGCCTCGTGATGGGGTCAGTCTGGTGTCAGCCCCGCCTCGTGATGGGGTCAGTCTGGTGTCAGCCTCGCCTCGTAATGGGGTCAGTCTGGTGTCAGCCTCGCCTCGTGAGGGGGTCAGTCTGGTGTCAGTCTCGCCTCGTGATGGGGTCAGTCTGGTGTCAGCTTCGCCTCATGATGGGGTCAGTCTGGTGTCAGTCTCGCCTCGTGATGGGGTCAGTCTACTGTCAGCCTCGCCTCGTGATTGGGTCAGTCTGGTGTCAGTCTCGCCTAGTGATCGTGTCAGTCTGGTGTCAGTCTCGCCTCGTGATGGGGTCAGTCTGGTGTCAGCCTCGCTCCGTGACGGGGTCAGTCTGGTGTCAGCCTCACATCATGATGGTGTCAATCTGGTGTCAGCTTCTCCTTGTGATGGTGTCAGTCTGGTATCAGCCTCGCCTCGTGATGGGGTCAGTCTGGTGTCAGCATCGCCTCGTGATGGGGTCAGTCTGGTGTCAGCCTCACATCATGATGGTGTCAGTCTGGTGTCAGCCTTGCCTCGTGATGGGGTCAGTCCGGTGTCAGCCTCGCTAGTGATGGGGTCAGTCTGGTTTCAGCCACGCCTCGTGATGGTGTCAGTCTGGTGTCAGCCTTGTCTCGTGATGGGGTCAGTCTGGTGTCAGCTTCGCCCCGTGATGGGGTCAGTCCGGTGTCAGTCTCGCCTCGTGATGGGGCCAGTCTGGTGTCAGTCTCGTCTCATGATGGGGTCAGTCTGGTGTCAGCCTCGCCTCTTGATGGGGTCAGTCTGGTGTCAGTCTCGTCTTGTGATGGGGTCAGTCTGGTGTCAGCCTCGCCTAGTGATGGGGTCAGTCTGCTGTCAGCCTCGCCTCGTGATGGGCTCAGTCTAATGTCAGCCTCACATCATGATGGGGTCAGTCTGGTGTCAGTCTCGCCTCGTGATGGGGTCAGTCTGGTGTCAGTCTCGCCTCGTGATGGGGTCAGTCTGGTGTCAGCTTCGCCTCGTGATGGGGTCAGTCTGGTGTCAGTCTCGCCTCGTGATGGGGTCAGTCTAGTGTCAGCCTCGCCTCGTGATTGGGTCAGTCTGGTGTCAGTCTCGCCTAGTGATGGTGTCAGTCTGGTGTCAGTCTCGCCTCGTGATGGGGTCAGTCTGGTGTAAGCCTCACCTCGTGATGGGGTCAGTCCGGTGTCAGTCTCGCCTCGTGATGGGGTCAGTCTGATGTCAGCCTCACTTCATGATGGTGTCAATCTGGTGTCAGCTTCGCCTTGTGATGGTGTCAGTCTGGTGTCAGCCTCGCCTCGTGATTGGGTAAGACTGGTGTCAGCATCGCCTCGTGATGGGGTCAGTCTGGTGTCAGCCTCACATCATGATGGGGTCAGTCTGGTGTCAGTCTCGCCTCGTGATGGGGTCAGTCTGGTGTCAGCCTCGCCTCGTGATGGAGTCAGTCTGGTGTCAGCCTCACCTCGTGATGGGGTCAGTCTGGTGTCAGCCTCACATCATGATGGTGCCAGTCTGGTGTCAGCCTCGCCTCGTGATGGGGTCAGTCCGGTGTCAGTCTCGCCTCGTGATGGGGTCAGTCTGGTGTCAGCCTCGCCTCGTGATTGGGTCAGTCTGGTGTCAGCCTCGCCTCGTGACGGGGTCAGTCTGGTGTCAGCCTCGCCTCGTGACGAGGTCAGTCTGGTGTCAGCCTCGCCTCTTGATGGGGTCAGTCTGGTGTCAGTCTAGTCTCGTGATGGGGTCAGTCTGGTGTCAGCCTCGCCCCGTGACGGGGTCAGTCTGGTGTCAGCCTCACATCATGATGGTGTCAATCTTGTGTCAGCTTCGCCTTGTGATGCTGTCAGTCTGGCGTCAGCCTCGCTTCGTGATGGGGTCAGTCTGGTGTCAGCCTCGCCTCGTGATGGGGTCAGTCTGGTGTCAGCCTCGCCTCGTGATGGGGTCAGTCTCGTGTCAGCCTCGCCTCTTGATGGGGTCAGTCTGGTGTCAGCCTCGCCTAGTGATGGGGTCAGTCTGGTGTCAGCCTCGCCTTGTGATGGGGTCAGTCTGGTGTCAGCCTCGCCTCGTGATGGGGTCAGTCTGGAGTCAGCCTCGCCTCGTGATGGGGTCAGTCTGGTGTAAGCCTCACATCATGATGGGGTCAGTCTGGTGTCAGTCTCGCCTCGTGATGGGGTCAGTCTGGTGTCAGGCTTGCCTCGTGATGGGGTCAGTCTGGTGTCAGCCTCGTCCCGTGATGGGGTCAGTCTGGTGTCAGCCTCACATCATGATGGGGTCAGTCTGGTGTCAGCCTCGCCTCGTGATGGTGTCAGTCTGGTGTCAGTCTCGCCTCGTGATGGGGTCAGTCTGGTGTCAATCTCGCCTCGTGATGGGGTCAGTCTGGTGTCAGCCTCGCATTATGATGGTGTCAGTCTGGTGTCAGCCTCGCCTCGTGATGGTGTCAGTCTGGTGTCAGTCTCGCCTTGTGATGGTGTCAGTCTGGTGTCAGCCTCGCCCCGTGATGGGGTCAGTCCTGTGTCAGTCTCGCCTCGTGATGGCGTCAGTCTGGTGTCAGCCTCGCCTCGTGATGGGGTCAGTCTGGTGTCAGCCTCGCCCCGTGACAGGGTCAGTCTTGTGTCGGCTTTATATCATGATGGTGTCAGTCTGGTGTCAGCATCGCCTCGTGATGGGGTCAGTCTGGTGTCAGCCTCACATCATGATGGGGTCAGTCTGGTGTCAGCCACGCCTCGTGATGGTGTCAGTCTGGTGTCAGCCTCGCCCCGTGATTGGGTCATTCCGGTGTCAGTCTCGCCTCGTGATGGTGTCAGTCTGGTGTCAGCCTCGCCTCGTGATGGGGTCAGTCTCGTGTCAGCCTAGCCTCTTGATGGGGTCAGTCTGGTGTCAGTCTCGTCTCGTGATGGGGTCAGTCTGGTGTCAGCCTCACATCATGATGGTGTCAGTCTGGTGTCAGCCTCACCTCGTGATGGGGTCAGTCCGGTGTCAGCCTCGCCTCGTGATGGGGTCAGTCCGGTGTCAGTCTCGCCTCGTGATGGGGTCAGTCTGGTGTCAGCCTCGCCTCGTGATGGCGTCAGTCTGGTGTCAGCCTCGACTAGTGATGGGGTCAGTCTGGTGTCAGCCTCACATCATGATGGTGTCAGTCAGGTGTCAGCCTCGCCTCGTGATGGGGTCAGTCTGGTGTCAGCCTCGCCTCGTGATGGGGTCAGTCTGGTGTCAGCCTCGCCTCGTGATGGGGTCAGTCTGGTGTCAGCCTCGCCTCGTGATGGGGTCAGTCTGGTGTCAGCCTCGCCTCGTGATGGGGTCAGTCTGGTGTCAGCCTCGCCTCGTGATGGGGTCAGTCTGGTGTCAGCCTCGCCTCGTGATGGGGTCAGTCTGGTGTTAGCTTCGCCTCGTGATGGGGTCAGACTGGTGTCAGCCTCACATCATGATGGGGTCAGTCTGGTGTCAGCCTCGCCTCGTTATGTGGTCAGTCTGGTGTCAGCCTCGCCTCGAGATGGTGTCAGTCTGGTATCAGCCTCGCCTAGTGATAGGGTCAGTCTGGTGTCAGCCTCGCCTCGTGATGGGGTCAGTCTGGTGTCAGCCTCACATCATGATGGGGTCAGTCTGGTGTCAGCCTCGCCTCGTGATGGGGTCAGTCTGGTGTCAGCCTCGCCTCGTGATTGTGTCAGTCTGGTGTCAGCCTCGCCTCGTGATGGGGTCAGTCTGGTGTCAGCCCCGCCTCGTGATGGGGTCAGTCTGGTGTCAGCCTCGCCTCGTGATGGGGTCAGTCTGGTCTCAGTCTCGCCTCGTGATGGTGTCAGTCTGGTGTCAGTCTCGCCTCGTGATGGGGTCAGTCTGGTGTCAGCCTAGTCCCGTGATGGGGTCAGTCTGGTGTCAGCCTCACATCATGATGGGGTCAGTCTGGTGTCAGTCTCGCCTCGTGATGGTGTCAGTCTGGTGTCAGTCTCGCCTCGTGATGGGGTCAGTCTGGTGTCAGCCTCGCCTCGTGATGGGGTCAGTCTGGTGTCAGTCTCGCCTCGTGATGGTGTCAGTCTGGTGTCAGCCTCGCCTCATGATGGGGTCAGTCTGGTGTCAGTCTCGCCTCGTGATGGGGTCAGTCTGGTGTCAGTCTCGCCTCGTGATGAGGTCAGTCTGGATTCAGCCTCACATCATGATGGTGTCAGTCTGGTGTCAGCCTCGCCTCAGGATGGGGTCAGTCTGGTGTCAGCCTCACATCATGATGGTGTCAGTCTGGTGTCAGCCTCGCCTCATGATGGGGTCAGTCTGGTGTCAGCCTCGCCTCGTGATGGGGTCAGTCTGGTGTCAGCCTCACCTCGTGATGGGGTCAGTCTGGTGTCAGCCTCACCTCGTGATGGGGTCAGTCTGGTGTCAGCCTCACATCATGATGGTGTCAGTCTGGTGTCAGCCTCACCTCGTGAGGGGGTCAGTCCGGTGTCAGTCTCGCCTTGTGATGGGGTCAGTCTGATGTCAGCCTCACATCATGATGGTGTCAGTCTGGTGTCAGCCTCGCCTCGTGATGGTGTCAGTCTGGTGTCAGCCTCGCCTCGTGATGGGGTCAGTCTGGTGTCAGCCTCGCCTAGTGATGGGGTCAGTCTGGTGTCAGCCTCGCCTCGTGATGGTGTCAGTCTGGTGTCAGCCTTGCCTCGTGATGGGGTCAGTCTGGTGTCAGCCCCGCCTCGTGATGGGGTCAGTCTGGTGTCAGCCTCGCCTCGTAATGGGGTCAGTCTGGTGTCAGCCTCGCCTCGTGAGGGGGTCAGTCTGGTGTCAGTCTCGCCTCGTGATGGGGTCAGTCTGGTGTCAGTCTCGCCTCGTGATGGGGTCAGTCTGGTGTCAGCTTCGCCTCATGATGGGGTCAGTCTGGTGTCAGTCTCGCCTCGTGATGGGGTCAGTCTACTGTCAGCCTCGCCTCGTGATTGGGTCAGTCTGGTGTCAGTCTCGCCTAGTGATCGTGTCAGTCTGGTGTCAGTCTCGCCTCGTGATGGGGTCAGTCTGGTGTCAGCCTCGCTCCGTGACGGGGTCAGTCTGGTGTCAGCCTCACATCATGATGGTGTCAATCTGGTGTCAGCTTCTCCTTGTGATGGTGTCAGTCTGGTATCAGCCTCGCCTCGTGATGGGGTCAGTCTGGTGTCAGCATCGCCTCGTGATGGGGTCAGTCTGGTGTCAGCCTCACATCATGATGGTGTCAGTCTGGTGTCAGCCTTGCCTCGTGATGGGGTCAGTCCGGTGTCAGCCTCGCTAGTGATGGGGTCAGTCTGGTTTCAGCCACGCCTCGTGATGGTGTCAGTCTGGTGTCAGCCTCGTCTCGTGATGGGGTCAGTCTGGTGTCAGCTTCGCCCCGTGATGGGGTCAGTCCGGTGTCAGTCTCGCCTCGTGATGGGGCCAGTCTGGTGTCAGTCTCGTCTCATGATGGGGTCAGTCTGGTGTCAGCCTCGCCTCTTGATGGGGTCAGTCTGGTGTCAGTCTCGTCTTGTGATGGGGTCAGTCTGGTGTCAGCCTCGCCTAGTGATGGGGTCAGTCTGCTGTCAGCCTCGCCTCGTGATGGGCTCAGTCTAATGTCAGCCTCACATCATGATGGGGTCAGTCTGGTGTCAGTCTCGCCTCGTGATGGGGTCAGTCTGGTGTCAGTCTCGCCTCGTGATGGGGTCAGTCTGGTGTCAGCTTCGCCTCGTGATGGGGTCAGTCTGGTGTCAGTCTCGCCTCGTGATGGGGTCAGTCTAGTGTCAGCCTCGCCTCGTGATTGGGTCAGTCTGGTGTCAGTCTCGCCTAGTGATGGTGTCAGTCTGGTGTCAGTCTCGCCTCGTGATGGGGTCAGTCTGGTGTAAGCCTCACCTCGTGATGGGGTCAGTCCGGTGTCAGTCTCGCCTCGTGATGGGGTCAGTCTGATGTCAGCCTCACTTCATGATGGTGTCAATCTGGTGTCAGCTTCGCCTTGTGATGGTGTCAGTCTGGTGTCAGCCTCGCCTCGTGATTGGGTAAGACTGGTGTCAGCATCGCCTCGTGATGGGGTCAGTCTGGTGTCAGCCTCACATCATGATGGGGTCAGTCTGGTGTCAGTCTCGCCTCGTGATGGGGTCAGTCTGGTGTCAGCCTCGCCTCGTGATGGAGTCAGTCTGGTGTCAGCCTCACCTCGTGATGGGGTCAGTCTGGTGTCAGCCTCACATCATGATGGTGCCAGTCTGGTGTCAGCCTCGCCTCGTGATGGGGTCAGTCCGGTGTCAGTCTCGCCTCGTGATGGGGTCAGTCTGGTGTCAGCCTCGCCTCGTGATTGGGTCAGTCTGGTGTCAGCCTCGCCTCGTGACGGGGTCAGTCTGGTGTCAGCCTCGCCTCGTGACGAGGTCAGTCTGGTGTCAGCCTCGCCTCTTGATGGGGTCAGTCTGGTGTCAGTCTAGTCTCGTGATGGGGTCAGTCTGGTGTCAGCCTCGCCCCGTGACGGGGTCAGTCTGGTGTCAGCCTCACATCATGATGGTGTCAATCTTGTGTCAGCTTCGCCTTGTGATGCTGTCAGTCTGGCGTCAGCCTCGCTTCGTGATGGGGTCAGTCTGGTGTCAGCCTCGCCTCGTGATGGGGTCAGTCTGGTGTCAGCCTCGCCTCGTGATGGGGTCAGTCTCGTGTCAGCCTCGCCTCTTGATGGGGTCAGTCTGGTGTCAGCCTCGCCTAGTGATGGGGTCAGTCTGGTGTCAGCCTCGCCTTGTGATGGGGTCAGTCTGGTGTCAGCCTCGCCTCGTGATGGGGTCAGTCTGGAGTCAGCCTCGCCTCGTGATGGGGTCAGTCTGGTGTCAGCCTCACATCATGATGGGGTCAGTCTGGTGTCAGTCTCGCCTCGTGATGGGGTCAGTCTGGTGTCAGGCTTGCCTCGTGATGGGGTCAGTCTGGTGTCAGCCTCGTCCCGTGATGGGGTCAGTCTGGTGTCAGCCTCACATCATGATGGGGTCAGTCTGGTGTCAGCCTCGCCTCGTGATGGTGTCAGTCTGGTGTCAGTCTCGCCTCGTGATGGGGTCAGTCTGGTGTCAATCTCGCCTCGTGATGGGGTCAGTCTGGTGTCAGCCTCGCATTATGATGGTGTCAGTCTGGTGTCAGCCTCGCCTCGTGATGGTGTCAGTCTGGTGTCAGTCTCGCCTTGTGATGGTGTCAGTCTGGTGTCAGCCTCGCCCCGTGATGGGGTCAGTCCTGTGTCAGTCTCGCCTCGTGATGGCGTCAGTCTGGTGTCAGCCTCGCCTCGTGATGGGGTCAGTCTGGTGTCAGCCTCGCCCCGTGACAGGGTCAGTCTTGTGTCGGCTTTATATCATGATGGTGTCAGTCTGGTGTCAGCATCGCCTCGTGATGGGGTCAGTCTGGTGTCAGCCTCACATCATGATGGGGTCAGTCTGGTGTCAGCCACGCCTCGTGATGGTGTCAGTCTGGTGTCAGCCTCGCCCCGTGATTGGGTCATTCCGGTGTCAGTCTCGCCTCGTGATGGTGTCAGTCTGGTGTCAGCCTCGCCTCGTGATGGGGTCAGTCTCGTGTCAGCCTAGCCTCTTGATGGGGTCAGTCTGGTGTCAGTCTCGTCTCGTGATGGGGTCAGTCTGGTGTCAGCCTCACATCATGATGGTGTCAGTCTGGTGTCAGCCTCACCTCGTGATGGGGTCAGTCCGGTGTCAGCCTCGCCTCGTGATGGGGTCAGTCCGGTGTCAGTCTCGCCTCGTGATGGGGTCAGTCTGGTGTCAGCCTCGCCTCGTGATGGCGTCAGTCTGGTGTCAGCCTCGACTAGTGATGGGGTCAGTCTGGTGTCAGCCTCACATCATGATGGTGTCAGTCAGGTGTCAGCCTCGCCTCGTGATGGGGTCAGTCTGGTGTCAGCCTCGCCTCGTGATGGGGTCAGTCTGGTGTCAGCCTCGCCTCGTGATGGGGTCAGTCTGGTGTCAGCCTCGCCTCGTGATGGGGTCAGTCTGGTGTCAGCCTCGCCTCGTGATGGGGTCAGTCTGGTGTCAGCCTCGCCTCGTGATGGGGTCAGTCTGGTGTCAGCCTCGCCTCGTGATGGGGTCAGTCTGGTGTTAGCTTCGCCTCGTGATGGGGTCAGACTGGTGTCAGCCTCACATCATGATGGGGTCAGTCTGGTGTCAGCCTCGCCTCGTTATGTGGTCAGTCTGGTGTCAGCCTCGCCTCGAGATGGTGTCAGTCTGGTATCAGCCTCGCCTAGTGATAGGGTCAGTCTGGTGTCAGCCTCGCCTCGTGATGGGGTCAGTCTGGTGTCAGCCTCACATCATGATGGGGTCAGTCTGGTGTCAGCCTCGCCTCGTGATGGGGTCAGTCTGGTGTCAGCCTCGCCTCGTGATTGTGTCAGTCTGGTGTCAGCCTCGCCTCGTGATGGGGTCAGTCTGGTGTCAGCCCCGCCTCGTGATGGGGTCAGTCTGGTGTCAGCCTCGCCTCGTGATGGGGTCAGTCTGGTCTCAGTCTCGCCTCGTGATGGTGTCAGTCTGGTGTCAGTCTCGCCTCGTGATGGGGTCAGTCTGGTGTCAGCCTAGTCCCGTGATGGGGTCAGTCTGGTGTCAGCCTCACATCATGATGGGGTCAGTCTGGTGTCAGTCTCGCCTCGTGATGGTGTCAGTCTGGTGTCAGCCTCGCCTCGTGATGGGGTCAGTCTGGTGTCAGTCTCGCCTCGTGATGGTGTCAGTCTGGTGTCAGCCTCGCCTCATGATGGGGTCAGTCTGGTGTCAGTCTCGCCTCGTGATGGGGTCAGTCTGGTGTCAGTCTCGCCTCGTGATGAGGTCAGTCTGGATTCAGCCTCACATCATGATGGTGTCAGTCTGGTGTCAGCCTCGCCTCAGGATGGGGTCAGTCTGGTGTCAGCCTCACATCATGATGGTGTCAGTCTGGTGTCAGCCTCGCCTCATGATGGGGTCAGTCTGGTGTCAGCCTCGCCTCGTGATGGGGTCAGTCTGGTGTCAGCCTCACCTCGTGATGGGGTCAGTCTGGTGTCAGCCTCGCCTCATGATGGGGTCAGTCTGGTGTCAGCCTTGCCTAGTGATGGGGTCAGTCTGTTGTCAGCCTCGCCTCATGATGGGATCAGTCTGGTGTCAGGCTTGCCTCGTGATGGGGTCAGTCTGGTGTCAGCCTCGTCCCGTGATGGGGTCAGTCTGGTGTCAGCCTCACATCATGATGGGGTCAGTCTGGTGTCAGCCTCGCCTCGTGATGGTGTCAGTCTGGTGTCAGTCTCGCCTCGTGATGGGGTCAGTCTGGTGTCAATCTCGCCTCGTGATGGGGTCAGTCTGGTGTCAGCCTCGCATTATGATGGTGTCAGTCTGGTGTCAGCCTCGCCTCGTGATGGTGTCAGTCTGGTGTCAGTCTCGCCTTGTGATGGTGTCAGTCTGGTGTCAGCCTCGCCCCGTGATGGGGTCAGTCCTGTGTCAGTCTCGCCTCGTGATGGCGTCAGTCTGGTGTCAGCCTCGCCTCGTGATGGGGTCAGTCTGGTGTCAGCCTCGCCCCGTGACAGGGTCAGTCTTGTGTCGGCTTTATATCATGATGGTGTCAGTCTGGTGTCAGCATCGCCTCGTGATGGGGTCAGTCTGGTGTCAGCCTCACATCATGATGGGGTCAGTCTGGTGTCAGCCACGCCTCGTGATGGTGTCAGTCTGGTGTCAGCCTCGCCCCGTGATTGGGTCATTCCGGTGTCAGTCTCGCCTCGTGATGGTGTCAGTCTGGTGTCAGCCTCGCCTCGTGATGGGGTCAGTCTCGTGTCAGCCTAGCCTCTTGATGGGGTCAGTCTGGTGTCAGTCTCGTCTCGTGATGGGGTCAGTCTGGTGTCAGCCTCACATCATGATGGTGTCAGTCTGGTGTCAGCCTCACCTCGTGATGGGGTCAGTCCGGTGTCAGCCTCGCCTCGTGATGGGGTCAGTCCGGTGTCAGTCTCGCCTCGTGATGGGGTCAGTCTGGTGTCAGCCTCGCCTCGTGATGGCGTCAGTCTGGTGTCAGCCTCGACTAGTGATGGGGTCAGTCTGGTGTCAGCCTCACATCATGATGGTGTCAGTCAGGTGTCAGCCTCGCCTCGTGATGGGGTCAGTCTGGTGTCAGCCTCGCCTCGTGATGGGGTCAGTCTGGTGTCAGCCTCGCCTCGTGATGGGGTCAGTCTGGTGTCAGCCTCGCCTCGTGATGGGGTCAGTCTGGTGTCAGCCTCGCCTCGTGATGGGGTCAGTCTGGTGTCAGCCTCGCCTCGTGATGGGGTCAGTCTGGTGTCAGCCTCGCCTCGTGATGGGGTCAGTCTGGTGTTAGCTTCGCCTCGTGATGGGGTCAGACTGGTGTCAGCCTCACATCATGATGGGGTCAGTCTGGTGTCAGCCTCGCCTCGTTATGTGGTCAGTCTGGTGTCAGCCTCGCCTCGAGATGGTGTCAGTCTGGTATCAGCCTCGCCTAGTGATAGGGTCAGTCTGGTGTCAGCCTCGCCTCGTGATGGGGTCAGTCTGGTGTCAGCCTCACATCATGATGGGGTCAGTCTGGTGTCAGCCTCGCCTCGTGATGGGGTCAGTCTGGTGTCAGCCTCGCCTCGTGATTGTGTCAGTCTGGTGTCAGCCTCGCCTCGTGATGGGGTCAGTCTGGTGTCAGCCCCGCCTCGTGATGGGGTCAGTCTGGTGTCAGCCTCGCCTCGTGATGGGGTCAGTCTGGTCTCAGTCTCGCCTCGTGATGGTGTCAGTCTGGTGTCAGTCTCGCCTCGTGATGGGGTCAGTCTGGTGTCAGCCTAGTCCCGTGATGGGGTCAGTCTGGTGTCAGCCTCACATCATGATGGGGTCAGTCTGGTGTCAGTCTCGCCTCGTGATGGTGTCAGTCTGGTGTCAGCCTCGCCTCGTGATGGGGTCAGTCTGGTGTCAGTCTCGCCTCGTGATGGTGTCAGTCTGGTGTCAGCCTTGCCTCATGATGGGGTCAGTCTGGTGTCAGTCTCGCCTCGTGATGGGGTCAGTCTGGTGTCAGTCTCGCCTCGTGATGAGGTCAGTCTGGATTCAGCCTCACATCATGATGGTGTCAGTCTGGTGTCAGCCTCGCCTCAGGATGGGGTCAGTCTGGTGTCAGCCTCACATCATGATGGTGTCAGTCTGGTGTCAGCCTCGCCTCATGATGGGGTCAGTCTGGTGTCAGCCTCGCCTCGTGATGGGGTCAGTCTGGTGTCAGCCTCACCTCGTGATGGGGTCAGTCTGGTGTCAGCCTCACCTCGTGATGGGGTCAGTCTGGTGTCAGCCTCACATCATGATGGTGTCAGTCTGGTGTCAGCCTCACCTCGTGAGGGGGTCAGTCCGGTGTCAGTCTCGCCTTGTGATGGGGTCAGTCTGATGTCAGCCTCACATCATGATGGTGTCAGTCTGGTGTCAGCCTCGTCTCGTGATGGTGTCAGTCTGGTGTCAGCCTCGCCTCGTGATGGGGTCAGTCTGGTGTCAGCCTCGCCTAGTGATGGGGTCAGTCTGGTGTCAGCCTCGCCTCGTGATGGTGTCAGTCTGGTGTCAGCCTTGCCTCGTGATGGGGTCAGTCTGGTGTCAGCCCCGCCTCGTGATGGGGTCAGTCTGGTGTCAGCCTCGCCTCGTAATGGGGTCAGTCTGGTGTCAGCCTCGCCTCGTGAGGGGGTCAGTCTGGTGTCAGTCTCGCCTCGTGATGGGGTCAGTCTGGTGTCAGTCTCGCCTCGTGATGGGGTCAGTCTGGTGTCAGCTTCGCCTCATGATGGGGTCAGTCTGGTGTCAGTCTCGCCTCGTGATGGGGTCAGTCTACTGTCAGCCTCGCCTCGTGATTGGGTCAGTCTGGTGTCAGTCTCGCCTAGTGATCGTGTCAGTCTGGTGTCAGTCTCGCCTCGTGATGGGGTCAGTCTGGTGTCAGCCTCGCTCCGTGACGGGGTCAGTCTGGTGTCAGCCTCACATCATGATGGTGTCAATCTGGTGTCAGCTTCTCCTTGTGATGGTGTCAGTCTGGTATCAGCCTCGCCTCGTGATGGGGTCAGTCTGGTGTCAGCATCGCCTCGTGATGGGGTCAGTCTGGTGTCAGCCTCACATCATGATGGTGTCAGTCTGGTGTCAGCCTTGCCTCGTGATGGGGTCAGTCCGGTGTCAGCCTCGCTAGTGATGGGGTCAGTCTGGTTTCAGCCACGCCTCGTGATGGTGTCAGTCTGGTGTCAGCCTCGTCTCGTGATGGGGTCAGTCTGGTGTCAGCTTCGCCCCGTGATGGGGTCAGTCCGGTGTCAGTCTCGCCTCGTGATGGGGCCAGTCTGGTGTCAGTCTCGTCTCATGATGGGGTCAGTCTGGTGTCAGCCTCGCCTCTTGATGGGGTCAGTCTGGTGTCAGTCTCGTCTTGTGATGGGGTCAGTCTGGTGTCAGCCTCGCCTAGTGATGGGGTCAGTCTGCTGTCAGCCTCGCCTCGTGATGGGCTCAGTCTAATGTCAGCCTCACATCATGATGGGGTCAGTCTGGTGTCAGTCTCGCCTCGTGATGGGGTCAGTCTGGTGTCAGTCTCGCCTCGTGATGGGGTCAGTCTGGTGTCAGCTTCGCCTCGTGATGGGGTCAGTCTGGTGTCAGTCTCGCCTCGTGATGGGGTCAGTCTAGTGTCAGCCTCGCCTCGTGATTGGGTCAGTCTGGTGTCAGTCTCGCCTAGTGATGGTGTCAGTCTGGTGTCAGTCTCGCCTCGTGATGGGGTCAGTCTGGTGTAAGCCTCACCTCGTGATGGGGTCAGTCCGGTGTCAGTCTCGCCTCGTGATGGGGTCAGTCTGATGTCAGCCTCACTTCATGATGGTGTCAATCTGGTGTCAGCTTCGCCTTGTGATGGTGTCAGTCTGGTGTCAGCCTCGCCTCGTGATTGGGTAAGACTGGTGTCAGCATCACCTCGTGATGGGGTCAGTCTGGTGTCAGCCTCACATCATGATGGGGTCAGTCTGGTGTCAGTCTCGCCTCGTGATGGGGTCAGTCTGGTGTCAGCCTCGCCTCGTGATGGAGTCAGTCTGGTGTCAGCCTCACCTCGTGATGGGGTCAGTCTGGTGTCAGCCTCACATCATGATGGTGCCAGTCTGGTGTCAGCCTCGCCTCGTGATGGGGTCAGTCCGGTGTCAGTCTCGCCTCGTGATGGGGTCAGTCTGGTGTCAGCCTCGCCTCGTGATTGGGTCAGTCTGGTGTCAGCCTCGCCTCGTGACGGGGTCAGTCTGGTGTCAGCCTCGCCTCGTGACGAGGTCAGTCTGGTGTCAGCCTCGCCTCTTGATGGGGTCAGTCTGGTGTCAGTCTAGTCTCGTGATGGGGTCAGTCTGGTGTCAGCCTCGCCCCGTGACGGGGTCAGTCTGGTGTCAGCCTCACATCATGATGGTGTCAATCTTGTGTCAGCTTCGCCTTGTGATGCTGTCAGTCTGGCGTCAGCCTCGCTTCGTGATGGGGTCAGTCTGGTGTCAGCCTCGCCTCGTGATGGGGTCAGTCTGGTGTCAGCCTCGCCTCGTGATGGGGTCAGTCTCGTGTCAGCCTCGCCTCTTGATGGGGTCAGTCTGGTGTCAGCCTCGCCTAGTGATGGGGTCAGTCTGGTGTCAGCCTCGCCTTGTGATGGGGTCAGTCTGGTGTCAGCCTCGCCTCGTGATGGGGTCAGTCTGGAGTCAGCCTCGCCTCGTGATGGGGTCAGTCTGGTGTCAGCCTCACATCATGATGGGGTCAGTCTGGTGTCAGTCTCGCCTCGTGATGGGGTCAGTCTGGTGTCAGGCTTGCCTCGTGATGGGGTCAGTCTGGTGTCAGCCTCGTCCCGTGATGGGGTCAGTCTGGTGTCAGCCTCACATCATGATGGGGTCAGTCTGGTGTCAGCCTCGCCTCGTGATGGTGTCAGTCTGGTGTCAGTCTCGCCTCGTGATGGGGTCAGTCTGGTGTCAATCTCGCCTCGTGATGGGGTCAGTCTGGTGTCAGCCTCGCATTATGATGGTGTCAGTCTGGTGTCAGCCTCGCCTCGTGATGGTGTCAGTCTGGTGTCAGTCTCGCCTTGTGATGGTGTCAGTCTGGTGTCAGCCTCGCCCCGTGATGGGGTCAGTCCTGTGTCAGTCTCGCCTCGTGATGGCGTCAGTCTGGTGTCAGCCTCGCCTCGTGATGGGGTCAGTCTGGTGTCAGCCTCGCCCCGTGACAGGGTCAGTCTTGTGTCGGCTTTATATCATGATGGTGTCAGTCTGGTGTCAGCATCGCCTCGTGATGGGGTCAGTCTGGTGTCAGCCTCACATCATGATGGGGTCAGTCTGGTGTCAGCCACGCCTCGTGATGGTGTCAGTCTGGTGTCAGCCTCGCTCCGTGACGGGGTCAGTCAGGTGTCAGCCTCACATCATGATGGTGTCAATCTTGTGTCAGCTTCGCCTTGTGATGGTGTCAGTCTGGTGTCAGCCTCGCCTCTTGATGGGGTCAGTCTGGTGTCAGTCTAGTCTCGTGATGGGGTCAGTCTGGTGTCAGCCTCGCCCCGTGACGGGGTCAGTCTGGTGTCAGCCTCACATCATGATGGTGTCAATCTTGTGTCAGCTTCGCCTTGTGATGCTGTCAGTCTGGCGTCAGCCTCGCCTCGTGATGGGGTCAGTCTGGTGTCAGCCTCGCCTCGTGATGGGGTCAGTCTGGTGTCAGCCTCGCCTCGTGATGGGGTCAGTCTCGTGTCAGCCTCGCCTCTTGATGGGGTCAGTCTGGTGTCAGCCTCGCCTAGTGATGGGGTCAGTCTGGTGTCAGCCTCGCCTTGTGATGGGGTCAGTCTGGTGTCAGCCTCGCCTCGTGATGGGGTCAGTCTGGAGTCAGCCTCGCCTCGTGATGGGGTCAGTCTGGTGTCAGCCTCACATCATGATGGGGTCAGTCTGGTGTCAGTCTCGCCTCGTGATGGGGTCAGTCTGGTGTCAGGCTTGCCTCGTGATGGGGTCAGTCTGGTGTCAGCCTCGTCCCGTGATGGGGTCAGTCTGGTGTCAGCCTCACATCATGATGGGGTCAGTCTGGTGTCAGCCTCGCCTCGTGATGGTGTCAGTCTGGTGTCAGTCTCGCCTCGTGATGGGGTCAGTCTGGTGTCAATCTCGCCTCGTGATGGGGTCAGTCTGGTGTCAGCCTCGCATTATGATGGTGTCAGTCTGGTGTCAGCCTCGCCTCGTGATGGTGTCAGTCTGGTGTCAGTCTCGCCTTGTGATGGTGTCAGTCTGGTGTCAGCCTCGCCCCGTGATGGGGTCAGTCCTGTGTCAGTCTCGCCTCGTGATGGCGTCAGTCTGGTGTCAGCCTCGCCTCGTGATGGGGTCAGTCTGGTGTCAGCCTCGCCCCGTGACAGGGTCAGTCTTGTGTCGGCTTTATATCATGATGGTGTCAGTCTGGTGTCAGCATCGCCTCGTGATGGGGTCAGTCTGGTGTCAGCCTCACATCATGATGGGGTCAGTCTGGTGTCAGCCACGCCTCGTGATGGTGTCAGTCTGGTGTCAGCCTCGCCCCGTGATTGGGTCATTCCGGTGTCAGTCTCGCCTCGTGATGGTGTCAGTCTGGTGTCAGCCTCGCCTCGTGATGGGGTCAGTCTCGTGTCAGCCTAGCCTCTTGATGGGGTCAGTCTGGTGTCAGTCTCGTCTCGTGATGGGGTCAGTCTTTTGTCAGCCTCGCCCCGTGATGGGGTCAGTCTGGTGTCAGCCTCGCTCCGTGACGGGGTCAGTCAGGTGTCAGCCTCACATCATGATGGTGTCAATCTTGTGTCAGCTTCGCCTTGTGATGGTGTCAGTCTGGTGTCAGCCTCACCTCGTGATGGGGTCAGTCTGGTGTCAGCCTCGGCTCGTGATGGGGTCAGTCTGGTGTCAGCCTCGCCTCGTGATGGGGTCAGTCTGGTGTCAGCCTCGCCTCGTGATGGGGTCAGTCTGGTGTCAGGCCTCACATCATGATGGGGTCAGTCTGGTGTCAGTCTCGCCTCGTGATGGGGTTATTCTGGTGTCAGTCTCGCCTCGTGATGGGGTCAGTCCTGGTGTCATCCTCACATTATGATGGTGTCAGTCTGGTGTCAGCCTCGCCTCGTGATGGTGTCAGTCTGGTGTCAGCCTCGCCTCGTGATGGGGTCAGTCTGGTGTCAGCCTCGCCTAGTGATTGGGTCAGTCTGGTGTCAGCCTCACATCATGATGGGGTCAGTCTGGTGTCAGCCACGCCTCGTGATGGTGTCAGTCTGGTGTCAGCCTCGCCTCGTGATGGGGTCAGTCTGGTGTCAGCCTCGCCCCGTGATGGGGTCAGTCCTGTATCAGTCTCGCCTCGTGATGGCGTCAGTCTGGTGTCAGCCTCGCCTCGTGATGGTGTCAGTCTGGTGTCAGCCTCGCCCCGTGACGGGGTCAGTCTGGTGTCAGCCTCATATCATGATGGTGTCAGTCTGGTGTCAGTCTCGCCTCGTGATGGGGTCAGTCTCGTGTCAGCATTGCCTCGTGATGGGGTCAATCTGGTGTCAGCCTCACATCATGATGGGGTCAGTCTGGTGTCAGCCACGCCTCGTGATGGTGTCAGTCTGGTGTCAGCCTCGCCTCGTGATGGGGTCAGTCTGGTGTCAGCCTCGCCTCGTGATGGGGTCAGTCTGGTGTCAGCATCGCCTCGTGATGGGGTCAGTCTGGTGTCAGCCTCACATCATGATAGTGTCAGTCTGGTGTCAGCCTCGCCTCGTGATGGGGTCAGTCCGGTGTCAGCCTTGCTAGTGATGGGGTCAGTCTGGTGTCAGCCACGCCTCGTGATGGTGTCAGTCTGGTGTCAGCCTCGTCTCGTGATGGGGTCAGTCTGGTGTCAGCTTCGCCCCGTGATGGGGTCAGTCCGGTGTCAGTCTCGCCTCGTGATGGGGCCAGTCTGGTGTCAGCCTCGCCTCGTGATGGGGTCAGTCTGGTGTCAGTCTCGTCTCGTGATGGGGTCAGTCTGCTGTCAGCCTCGCCTCGTGATGGGCTCAGTCTAATGTCAGCCTCACATCATGATGGGGTCAGTCTGGTGTCAGTCTCGCATCGTGATGGGGTCAGTCTGGTGTCAGTCTCGCCTCGTGATGGGGTCAGTCTGGTGTCAGCTTCGCCTCGTGATGGGGTCAGTCTGGTGTCAGTCTCGCCTCGTGATGGGGTCAGTCTAGTGTCAGCCTCGCCTCGTGATTGGGTCAGTCTGGTGTCAGTCTCGCATAGTGATGGTGTCAGTCTGGTGTCAGTCTCGCCTCGTGATGGGGTCAGTCTGGTGTCAGCCTCGCTCCGTGACGGGGTAAGTCTGGTGTCAGCCTCACATCATGATGGTGTCAATCTGGTGTCAGCTTCGCCTTGTGATGGTGTCAGTCTGGTGTCAGCCTCGCCTCGTGATGGGGTAAGTCTGGTGTCAGCATCGCCTCGTGATGGGGTCAGTCTGGTGTCAGCCTCACATCATGATGGGGTCAGTCTGGTGTCAGTCTCGCCTCGTGATGGGGTCAGTCTGGTGTCAGCCTCGCCTCGTGATGGGGTCAGTCTGGTGTCAGCCTCACATCATGATGGGGTCAGTCTGGTGTCAGCCTCGCCTCGTGATGGTGTCAGTCTGGTGTCAGCCTTGCCTCGTGATGGGGTCAGTCTGGTGTCAGCCTCGCCTAGTGATGGGGTCAGTCTGGTGTCAGCCTCACATCATGATGGGGTCAGTCTGGTGTCAGCCTCGCCTCATCGTGGGGTCAGTCTGGTGTCAGTCTCGCCTCGTGATGGTGTCAGTCTGGTGTCAGTGTCGCCTCGTGATGGAGTCAGTCTGGTGTCAGCCTCGTCCCGTAATGAGGTCCGTCTGGTGTCAGCCTCACATCATGATGGTCTCAATCTGGTGTCAGCTTCGCCTTGTGATGGTGTCAGTCTGGTGTCAGACTTGCCTCGTGATGGGGTAAGTCTGGTGTCAGCCTCGCCTCGTGATGGGGTCAGTCTGGTGTCAGCCTCACCTCGTGATGGGGTTAGTCTGGTGTCAGCCTCGTCTAGTGATGGGGTCAGTCTGCTGTCAGCCTCGCCTCGTGATGGGCTCAGTCTGGTGTCAGCCTCACATCATGATGGGGTCAGTCTGGTGTCAGTCTCGCCTCGTGATGGGGTCAGTCTGGTGTCAGTCTCGCCTCGTGATGGGGTCAGTCTGGTGTCAGTTCGCCTCATGATGGGGTCAGTCTGGTGTCAGTCTCGCCTCTTGATGGGGTCAGTCTAGTGTCAGCCTCGCCTCGTGATTGGGTCAGTCTGGTGTCAGTCTCGCCTAGTGATCGTGTCAGTCTGGTGTCAGTCTCGCCTCGTGATGGGGTCAGTCTGGTGTCAGCCTCGCTCCGTGACGGGGTCAGTCTGGTGTCAGCCTCACATCATGATGGTGTCAATCTGGTGTCAGCTTCGCCTTGTGATGGTGTCAGTCTGGTGTCAGCCTCGCCTCGTGATGGGGTCAGTCTGGTGTCAGCATCGCCTCGTGATGGGGTCAGTCTGGTGTCAGCCTCACATCATGATGGTGTCAGTCTGGTGTCAGCCTCGCCTCGTGATGGGGTCAGTCCGGTGTCAGCCTCGCTAGTGATGGGGTCAGTCTGGTGTCAGCCTCGCCTCGTGATGGGGTCAGTCTGGTGTCAGCCTATCCTCGTGATGGGGTCAGTCTGATGTCAGCCTCGCCTCGTGATGTGGTCAGTCCGGTGTCTGCCTCGCCTCGTGATGGGGTAAGTCTGGAGTCAGCCTCGCCTCGTGATGGGGTCAGTCTGGTGTCAGCCTCGCTCCGTGACGGGGTCAGTCTGGTGTCAGCCTCACTTCATGATGGTGTCAATCTGGTGTGAGCTTCGCCTTGTGATGGTGTCAGTCTGGTGTCAGCCTCGCCTCGTGATTGGGAAAGACTGGTGTCAGCATCGCCTCGTGATGGGGTCAGTCTGGTGTCAGCCTCACATCATGATGGGGTCAGTCTGGTGTCAGCCTCGCCTCGTGATGGAGTCAGTCTGGTGTCAGCCTCACCTCATGATGGGGTCAGTCTGGTGTCAGCCTCACATCATGATGGTGTCAGTCTGGTGTCAGCCTCGCCTCGTGATGGGGTCAGTCCGGTGTCAGTCTCGCCTCGTGATGGGGTCAGTCTGGTGTCAGCCTCGCCTCATGATTGGGTCAGTCTGGTGTCAGCCTCGCCTCGTGACGGGGTCAGTCTGGTGTCAGCCTCGCCTCGTGACGGGGTCAGTCTGGTGTCAGCCTCGCCTCTTGATGGGGTCAGTCTGGTGTCAGTCTAGTCTCGTGATGGGGTCAGTCTGGTGTCAGCCTCGCCCCGTGACGGGGTCAGTCTGGTGTCAGCCTCACATCATGATGGTGTCAATCTTGTGTCAGCTTCGCCTTGTGATGTTGTCAGTCTGGTGTCAGCCTCGCCTCGTGATGGGGTCAGTCTGGTGTCAGCCTCGCCTCGTGATGGGGTCAGTCTGGTGTCAGCCTCGCCTCGTGATGGGGTCAGTCTGGTGTCAGCCTCACATCATGATGGGGTCAGTCTGGTGTCAGTCTCGCCTCGTGATGGGGTCAGTCTGGTGTCAGGCTTGCCTCGTGATGGGGTCAGTCTGCTGTCAGCCTCGTCCCGTGATGGGGTCAGTCTGGTGTCAGCCTCACATCATGATGGTGTCAATCTTGTGTCAGCTTCGCCTTGTGATGGTGTCAGTCTGGTGTCAGCCTCGCCTCGTGATGGGGTCAGTCTGGTGTCAGCCTCGCCTCGTGATGGGGTCAGTCTGGTGTCAGCCTCGCCTCGTGATGGGGTCAGTCTGGTGTCAGCCTCGCATTATGATGGTGTCAGTCTGGTGTCAGCCTCGCCTCGTGATGGTGTCAGTCTGGTGTCAGCCTCACATCATGATGGGGTCAGTCTGGTGTCAGCCACGCCTCGTGATGGTGTCAGTCTGGTGTGAGCCTCGCCTCGTGATGGGGTCAGTCTGGTGTCAGCCTCGCCTCGTGATGGGGTCAGTCTGGTGTCAGCCTCGCCTAGTGATGGGGTCAGTCTGGTGTCAGCCTCACATCATGATGGGGTCAGTCTGGTGTCAGCCTCGCCTCATCGTGGGGTCAGTCTGGTGTCAGTCTCGCCTCGTGATGGTGTCAGTCTGGTGTCAGTGTCGCCTCGTGATGGAGTCAGTCTGGTGTCAGCCTCGTCCCGTAATGAGGTCCGTCTGGTGTCAGCCTCACATCATGATGGTCTCAATCTGGTGTCAGCTTCGCCTTGTGATGGTGTCAGTCTGGTGTCAGACTTGCCTCGTGATGGGGTAAGTCTGGTGTCAGCCTCGCCTCGTGATTGGGTCAGTCTGGTGTCAGCCTCGCCTCGTGATGGGGTTAGTCTGGTGTCAGCCTCGCCTAGTGATGGGGTCAGTCTGCTGTCAGCCTCGCCTCGTGATGGGCTCAGTCTGGTGTCAGCCTCACATCATGATGGTGTCAGTCTGGTGTCAGCCTCGCCTCGTGATGGGGTCAGTCCGGTGTCAGTCTCGCCTCGTGATGGGGTCAGTCTGGTGTCAGCCTCGCCTCATGATTGGGTCAGTCTGGTGTCAGCCTCGCCTCGTGACGGGGTCAGTCTGGTGTCAGCCTCGCCTCGTGACGGGGTCAGTCTGGTGTCAGCCTCGCCTCTTGATGGGGTCAGTCTGGTGTCAGTCTAGTCTCGTGCTGGGGTCAGTCTGGTGTCAGCCTCGCCCCGTGACGGGGTCAGTCTGGTGTCAGCCTCACATCATGATGGTGTCAATCTTGTGTCAGCTTCGCCTTGTGATGTTGTCAGTCTGGTGTCAGCCTCGCCTCGTGATGGAGTCAGTCTGGTGTCAGCCTCACCTCGTGATGGGGTCAGTCTGGTGTCAGCCTCACATCATGATGGTGTCAGTCTGGTGTCAGCCTTGCCTCGTGATGGGGTCAGTCCGGTGTCAGTCTCGCCTCGTGATGGGGTCAGTCTGGTGTCAGCCTCGCCTCATGATTGGGTCAGTCTGGTGTCAGCCTCGCCTCGTGACGGGGTCAGTCTGGTGTCAGCCTTGCCTCGTGACGGGGTCAGTCTGGTGTCAGCCTCACCTCTTGATGGGGTCAGTCTGGTGTCAGTCTAGTCTCGTGATGGGGTCAGTCTGGTGTCAGCCTCGCCCCGTGACGGGGTCAGTCTGGTGTCAGCCTCACATCATGATGGTGTCAATCTTGTGTCAGCTTCGCCTTGTGATGTTGTCAGTCTGGTGTCAGCCTCGCCTCGTGATGGGGTCAGTCTGGTGTCAGCCTCACATCATGATGGGGTCAGTCTGGTGTCAGTCTCGCCTCGTGATGGGGTCAGTCTGGTGTCAGGCTTGCCTCGTGATGGGGTCAGTCTGGTGTCAGCCTCGTCCCGTGATGGGGTCAGTCTGGTGTCAGTCTCGCCTCGTGATGGGGTCAGTCTGGTGTCAGTCTCGCCTCGTGATGGGGTCAGTCTGGTGTCAATCTCGCCTCGTGATGGGGTCAGTCTGGTGTCAGCCTCACATTATGATGGTGTCAGTCTGGTGTCAGCCTCGCCTCGTGATGGTGTCAGTCTGGTGTCAGCCTCACATCATGATGGGGTCAGTCTGGTGTCAGCCACGCCTCGTGATGGTGTCAGTCTGGTGTGAGCCTCGCCTCGTGATGGGGTCAGTCTGGTGTCAGCCTCGCCCCGTGATGGGGTCAGTCCTGTGTCAGTCTCGCCTCGTGATGGCGTCAGTCTGGTGTCAGCCTCGCCTCGTGATGGGGTCACTCTGGTGTCAGCCTCGCCCCGTGACAGGGTCAGTCTTGTGTCAGCTTTATATCATGATGGTGTCAGTCTGGTGTCAGCATCGCCTCATGATGGGGTCAGTCTGGTGTCAGCCTCACATCATGATGGGGTCAGTCTGGTGTCAGCCACGCCTCGTGATGGTGTCAGTCTGGTGTCAGCCTCGCCCCGTGATTGGGTCATTCCGGTGTCAGTCTCGCCTCGTGATGGTGTCAGTCTGGTGTCAGCCTCGCCTTGTGATTGGGTCAGTCTGGTGTCAGCCTCGCCTCGTGATGGGGTCAGTCTCGTGTCAGCCTCGCCTCTTGATGGGGTCAGTCTGGTGTCAGTCTCGTCTCGTGATGGGGTCAGTCTGGTGTCAGCCTCGCCCCGTGATGGGGTCAGTCTGGTGTCAGCCTCGCTCCGTGACGGGGTCAGTCAGGTGTCAGCCTCACATCATGATGGTGTCAATCTTGTGTCAGCTTCGCCTTGTGATGGTGTCAGTCTGGTGTCAGCCTCGCCTCGTGATGTGGTCAGTCTGGTGTCAGCCTCGCCTCGTGATGGGGTCAGTCTGGTGTCAGCCTCGCCTCGTGATGGGGTCAGTCTGGTGTCAGCCTCGCCTCGTGATGGGGTCAGTCTGGTGTCAGCCTCACATCATGATGGGGTCAGTCTGGTGTCAGTCTCGCCTCGTGATGGGGTTATTCTGGTGTCATTCTCGCCTCGTGATGGGGTCAGTCTGGTGTCATCCTCACATTATGATGGTGTCAGTCTGGTGTCAGCCTCGCCTCGTGATGGTGTCAGTCTGGTGTCAGCCTCGCCTCGTGATGGGGTCAGTCTGGTGTCAGCCTCGCCTAGTGATGGGGTCAGTCTGGTGTCAGCCTCACATCATGATGGGGTCAGTCTCGTGTCAGCCACGCCTCGTGATGGTGTCAGTCTGTTGTCAGCCTCGCCTCGTGATGGGGTCAGTCTGGTGTCAGCCTCGCCCCGTGATGGGGTCAGTCCTGTATCAGTCTCGCCTCGTGATGGCGTCAGTCTGGTGTCAGCCTCGCCCCATGATGGGGTCAGTCCTGTATCAGTCTCGCCTCGTGATGGCGTCAGTCTGGTGTCAGCCTCGCCTCGTGATGGTGTCAGTCTGGTGTCAGCCTCGCCCCGTGACGGGGTCAGTCTGGTGTCAGCCTCATATCATGATGGTGTCAGTCTGGTGTCAGTCTCGCCTCGTGATGGGGTCAGTCTGGTGTCAGCATTGCCTCGTGATGGGGTCAATCTGGTGTCAGCCTCACATCATGATGGGGACAGTCTGGTGTCAGCCACGCCTCGTGATGGTGTCAGTCTGGTTTCAGCCTCGCCTCGTGATGGGGTCAGTCTGGTGTCAGCCTCGCCTCGTGATGGGGTCATTCCGATGTCAGTCTCGCCTCGTGATGGGGTCAGTCTGGTGTCAGCCTCACATCGTGATGGGGTCAGTCTGGTGTCAGTCTCGCCTCGTGATGGGGTCAGTCTGGTGTCAGTCTAGCCTCGTGATGGGGTCACTCTGGTGTCAGTCTTGCCTCGTGATGGGGTCAGTCTGGTGTCAGCCTCGCCTCGTGATGGGGTCAGTCTGGTGTCAGTCTCGCCTTGTGATGGGGTAAGTCTGGTGTCAGCCTCGCCTCGTGATGGTGTCAGTCTGGTGTCAGCCTTGCCTCGTGATGGGATCAGTCTGGTGTCAGCCTCGCCTCGTGATGGGGTCAGTCTGGTGTCAGTCTGGCCTCGTAATGGGGTGAGTCTGGTGTCAGCATCGCCTCGTGATGGGGTCAGTCTGGTGTCAGCCTCACATCATGATGGGGTCAGTCTGGTGTCAGTCTCGCCTCGTGATGGGGTCAGTCTGGTGTCAGCCTCGCCTAGTGATGGGGTTAGTCTGGTGTCAGCCTCGCCCCGTGATGGGGTCAGTCTGGTGTCAGCCTCGCCTCGTGATGGAGTCAGTCTGGTGTCAGCCTCACCTCGTGATGGGGTCAGTCTGGTGTCAGCCTCGCCTTGTGATTGGGTCAGTCCGGTGTCAGTCTCGCCTCGTGATGGGGTCAGTCTGGTGTCAGCCTCGCCTCGTGATGGTGTCAGTCTGGTGTCAGCCTCGCCTTGTGATTGGGTCAGTCTGGTGTCAGCCTCGCCTCGTGATGGGGTCAGTCTCGTGTCAGCCTCGCCTCTTGATGGGGTCAGTCTGGTGTCAGTCTCGTCTCGTGATGGGGTCAGTCTGGTGTCAGCCTCGCCCCGTGATGGGGTCAGTCTGGTGTCAGCCTCGCTCCGTGACGGGGTCAGTCTGGTGTCAGCCTCACATCATGATGGTGTCAATCTTGTGTCAGCTTCGCCTCGTGATGGTGTCAGTCTGGTGTCAGGCTCGCCTCGTGATGGGGTCAGTCTGGTGTCAGCCTCGCCTCGTGATGGGGTCAGTCTGGTGTCAGCCTCGCCTCGTGATGGGGTCAGTCTGGTGTCAGTCTTGCCTCGTGATGGGGTCAGTCTGGTGTCAGCCTCGCCTCGTGATGGGGTCAGTCTGGTGTCAGTCTCGCCTTGTGATGGGGTAAGTCTGGTGTCAGCCTCGCCTCGTGATGGTGTCAGTCTGGTGTCAGCCTTGCCTCGTGATGGGATCAGTCTGGTGTCAGCCTCGCCTCGTGATGGGGTCAGTCTGGTGTCAGTCTGGCCTCGTAATGGGGTGAGTCTGGTGTCAGCATCGCCTCGTGATGGGGTCAGTCTGGTGTCAGCCTTGCCTCGTGATGGTGTCAGTCTGGTGTCAGCCTCGCCTCGTGATGGGGTCAGTCTGGTGTCAGCCTCGCCTAGTGATGGGGTCAGTCTGGTGTCAGCCTCACATCATGATGGTGTCAGTCTGGTGTCAGTCTCGCCTCGTGATGGGGTCAGTCTGGTGTCAGCCTCGCCTAGTGATGGGGTTAGTCTGGTGTCAGCCTCGCCCCGTGATGGGGTCAGTCTGGTGTCAGCCTCGCCTCGTGATGGAGTCAGTCTGGTGTCAGCCTCACCTCGTGATGGGGTCAGTCTGGTGTCAGCCTCGCCTAGTGATTGGGTCAGTCCGGTGTCAGTCTCGCCTCGTGATGGGGTCAGTCTGGTGTCAGCCTCGCCTCGTGATGGTGTCAGTCTGGTGTCAGCCTCGCCTTGTGATTGGGTCAGTCTGGTGTCAGCCTCGCCTCGTGATGGGGTCAGTCTCGTGTCAGCCTCGCCTCTTGATGGGGTCAGTCTGGTGTCAGTCTCGTCTCGTGATGGGGTCAGTCTGGTGTCAGCCTCGCCCCGTGATGGGGTCAGTCTGGTGTCAGCCTCGCTCCGTGACGGGGTCAGTCTGGTGTAAGCCTCACATCATGATGGTGTCAATCTTGTGTCAGCTTCGCCTCGTGATGGTGTCAGTCTGGTGTCAGGCTCGCCTCGTGATGGGGTCAGTCTGGTGTCAGCCTCGCCTCGTGATGGGGTCAGTCTGGTGTCAGCCTCGCCTCGTGATGGGATCAGTCTGGTGTCAGCCTCGCCTCGTGATGGGGTCAGTCTGGTGTCAGCCTCGCCTCGTGATGGGGTCAGTCTGGTGTCAGCCTCACCTCGTGATGGGGTCAGTCTGGTGTCAGCCTCGCCTCGTGATGGGGTCAGTCTGGTGTCAGCCTCACATCATGATGGGGTCAGTCTGGTGTCAGTCTCGCCTCGTGATGGGGTTATTCTGGTGTCAGTCTCGCCTCGTGATGGGGTCAGTCTGGTGTCATCCTCACATTATGATGGTGTCAGTCTGGTGTCAGCCTTGCCTCGTGATGGTGTCAGTCTGGTGTCAGCCTCGCCTCGTGATGGGGTCAGTCTGGTGTCAGCCTCGCCTAGTGATGGGGTCAGTCTGGTGTCAGCCTCACATCATGATGGTGTCAGTCTGGTGTCAGCCACGCCTCGTGATGGTGTCAGTCTGGTGTCAGCCTCGCCTCGTGATGGGGTCAGTCTGGTGTCAGCCTCGCCCCGTGATGGGGTCAGTCCTGTGTCAGTCTCGCCTCGTGATGGCGTCAGTCTGGTGTCAGCCTCGCCTCGTGATAGGGTCAGTCTGGTGTCAGCCTCGCCCCGTGACGGGGTCAGTCTGGTGTCAGCCTCATATCATGATGGTGTCAGTCTGGTGTCAGTCTCGCCTCGTGATGGGATCAGTCTGGTGTCAGCATTGCCTCGTGATGGGGTCAATCTGGTGTCAGCCTCAAATCATGATGGGGTCAGTCTGGTGTCAGCCACGCCTCGTGATGGTGTCAGTCTGGTGTCAGCCTCGCTTCGTGATGGTGTCAGTCTGGTGTCAGCCTCGCCTCGTGATGGGGTCAGTCTGGTGTCAGCTTCGCCTCGTGATGGGGTCAGTCTGGTGTCAGTCTCGCCTCGTGATGGTGTCCTTCTGGTGTCAGCTTCGACTCATGATGGGGTCAGTCTGGTGTCAGTCTCGGCTCGTGATGGGGTCAGTCTGGTGTCAGCCTCGCCTTGTGATGGTGTCAGTCTGGTGTCAGCCTTGCCTCGTAATGGGGTCAGTCCGGTGTCAGTCTCGCCTCGTGATGGGGTCAGTCTGGTGTCAGCCTCGCCTAGTGAAGGGGTCAGTTTGGTGTTAGCCTCACATCATGATGGTGTCAGTCTGGTGTCAGCCTCGCCTCGTGATGGGGTCAGTCTGGTGTCAGCCTGGCCTCGTGATGGGGTCAGTCTGGTGTCAGCCTGGCCTCGTGATGGGGTCAGTCTGGTGTCAGCTTCAGATCGTGATGGTGTGAGTCTGGTGTCAGCCTCGCCTCGTGATGGGGTCAGTCTGGTGTCAGCCTGGCCTCGTGATGGGGTCAGTCTGGTGTCAGCCTCACATCATGATGGGATCAGTCTGGTGTCAGTCTCGCCTCGTGATGGTGTCAGTCTGGTGACAGCCTTGCATCGTGATGGGGTCAGTCTGGTGTCAGCCTCGCCTCGTGATGGTGTCAGTCTGGTGTCAGCCTCGCCTCGTGATGGGGTCTGTCTGGTGTCAGCCTCGCCTAGTTATGGAGTCAGTCTGGTGTCAGCCTCACATCATGATGGGGTCAGTCTGGTGTCAGTCTTGCCTCGTGATTGTGTCAGTCTGGCGTCAGCCTCGCCTCGTGATTGTGTCAGTCTGGTGTCAGCCTCGCCCCGTGATGGGGTCAGTCTGGTGTAAGCCTCGCCTCGTGATGGGGTCAGTCTGGTGTCAGCCTCGCCTCGTGATGGGGTCAGTCTGGTGTCAGCCTCGCCTCGTGATGGGGTCAGTCTGGTGTCAGCTTCGCCTCGTGATGGGGTCAGTCTGGTGTCAGTCTCGCCTCGTGATGGGGTCAGTCTGGTGGCAGCCTCGCCTCGTGATGGGGTCAGTCTGGTGTCAGTCTCGCCTCGTGATGGGGTCAGTCTGGTGTCAGTCTCGCCTCGTGATGGTGTCAATCTGGTGTCAGCCTCGCCTCGTGATGGTGTCAGTCGGGTGTCAGCCTCGCTAGTGATGGGGTCAGTCTGGTGTCAGGCTCGCCTCGTGATGGGGTCAGTCTGGTGTCAGTCTCGCCTCGTGATGGGGTCAGTTTGGTGTCAGCCTCGCCTCGTGATGGGGTCAGTCTGGTGTCAGTCTTGCCTCGTGATGGGGTCAGTTTGGTGTCAGCCTCGCCTCGTGATGGGGTCCGTCTGGTGTCAGTCTCGCCTCGTGATGCGGTCAGTCTGGTGTCAGCTTCGCCTCGTGATGGGGTCAGTCTGGTGTCAGTCTCGCCTCGTGATGGGGTCAGTCTGGTGTCAGCCTAGCCTCGTGATGGGGTCAGTCTGGTGTCAGTCTCGCCTCATGATGGGGTCAGTCTGGTGTCAGTCTCGCCTCGTGATGGTGTCGGTCTGGTGTCAGCCTCGCCTCGTGATGGCGACAGTCTGGTGTCAGTCTCACCTCGTGATGGTGTCAGTCTGGTGTCAGCTTCGCCTCGTGATGGGGTCAGTCTGGTGTCAGTCTCGCCTCGTGATGGTGTCAGTCTGGTGTCAGCCTCGCCTCGTGATGGGGACAGTCTGGTGTCAGTCTTACCTCGTGATGGTGTCAGTCTGGTGTCAGCTTCGCCTCGTGATGGGGTCAGTCTGGTGTCAGCTTCGCCTCGTGATGGGGTCAGTCTGGTGTCAGTCTCGCCTCGTGATGGGGTCAGTCTGATGTCATCCTCGCCTCGTGATGGGGTCAGTCTGGTGTCAGCCTCGCCTCGTGATGGGGTCAGTCTGGTGTCAGCCTCGCCTCGTGATGGTGTCACTCTGGTGTCAGCCTCGCTTTTGATGGGGTCAGCCTGGTGTCAGCCTCGCCTCGTGATGGGGTCAGTCTGGTGTCAGTCTCGCCTCGTGATTTGGTCAGTCTGGTGTCAGCCTCACATCATGATGGGGTCAGTCTGGTGTCAGTCTTACCTCGTGATGGTGTCAGTCTGGTGTCAGCTTCGCCTCGTGATGGGGTCAGTCTGGTGTCAGCCTCGCCTCGTGATCGGGTCAGTCATGTGTCAGCCTCGCCCCGTGATGGGGTCAGTCTGGTGTCAGCCTCGCCTCGTGATGGGGTCAGTCTGGTGTCAGCCTCGCCTCGTGATTGTGTCAGTCTGGTGTCAGCCTCGCCTCGTGATGGTGTCAGTCTGGTGTCAGCCTCGCCTCGTGATCGGGTCAGTCATGTGTCAGCCTCGCCCCGTGATGGGGTCAGTCTGGTGTAAGCCTCGCCTTGTGATGGGGTCAGTCTGGTGTCAGCCCCGCCTCGTGATGGGGTCAGTCTGGTGTCAGTCTCGCCTCGTGATGGTGTCAGTCTGGTGTCAGCCTCGCCTAGTGATGGGGTCAGTCTGGTGTCAGCCTCACATCATGATGGTGTCAATCTGGTGTCAGTCTCGCCTCGTGATGGTGTCAGTCTGGTGTCAGCCTCGCCTCGTGATCGGGTCAGTCTTGTGTCAGCCTCGCCCCGTGATGGGGTCAGTCTGGTGTAAGCCTCGCCTCGTGATGGGGTCAGTCTGGTGTCAGCCTCGCCTCGTGATGGGGTCAGTCTGGTGTCAGCCCCGCCTCATGATGGGGTCAGTCTGGTGTCAGCCTCGCCTCGTGATGGGGTCAGTCTGGTGTCAGCCTCGCCTCGTGATGGTGTCAGTCTGGTGTCAGCCTCGCCTCGTGATGGGGTCAGTCTGGTGTCAGCTTCGCCTCGTGATGGGGTCAGTCTGGTGTCAGTCTCGCCTCGTGGTGGTGTCAGTCTGGTGTCAGCTTCGCCTCATGATGGGGTCAGTCTGGTGTCAGCCTGGCCTCGTGATGGGGTCAGACTGGTGTCAGCCTCACATCATGATGGTGTCAGTCTGGTGTCAGCCTGGCCTCGTGATGGGGTCAGTCTGGTGTCAGCCTGGCCTCGTGATGGGGTCAGTCTGGTGTCAGCCTGGCCTCGTGATGGGGTCAGTCTGGTGTCAGCCTCAGATCGTGATGGTGTCAGTCTGGTGTCAGCCTCGCCTCGTGATGGGGTAAGTCTGGTGGCAGCCTGGCCTCGTGATGGGGTCAGTCTGGTGTCAGCCTCACATCATGATGGGATCAGTCTGGTGTCAGTCTCGCCTCGTGATGGTGTCAGTCTGGTGCCAGCCTCGCATCGTGATGGGGTCAGTCTGGTGTCAGCCTCGCCTCGTGATGGGGTCAGTCTGGTGTCAGCCTCACATCATGATGGTGTCAGTCTGGTGTCAGTCTGGCCTCGTGATGGGGTCAGTCTGGTGTCAGCATTGCCTCGTGATGGGGTCAATCTGGTGTCAGCCACGCCTCGTGATGGGGTCAGTCTGGTGTCAGCCTCGCCTCGTGATGGGGTCAGTCTGGTGTCAGCCTCGCCTCGTGATGGGGTCATTCTGGTGTCAGTCTCGCCTCGTGATGGGGTCAGTCTGGTGTCAGTCTCGCCTCGTGATGAAGTCAGACTGGTGTCAGCCTCGTCCCGTGATGGGGTCAGTCTGGTGTCAGCATCACATCATGATGGTGTCAGTCTGGTGTCAGCCTCGCCTCGTGATCGTGTCAGTCTGGTGTCAGCCTCGCCTCATGATGGGGTCAGTCTGGTGTCAGCCTCGCCTCGTGATGGGGTCAGTCTGGTGTCAGCCCCGCCTCGTGATGGGGTCAGTCTGGTGTCAGCATCGCCTCGTGATTGGGTCAGTGTGGTGTCAGCCTCACATCATGATGGGGTCAGTCTGGTGTCAGTCTCGCCTCGTGATGGTGTCAGTCTGGTGTCAGCTTTGCCTTATGATGGGGTCAGTCTGGTGTCAGTCTCGGCTCGTGATGGGGTCAGTGTGGTGTCAGCCTCGCCTTGTGATGGTGTCAGTCTGGTGTCAGACTCGCCTCGTGATGGGGTCAGTCCGGTGTCAGCCTCGCATAGTGATGGGGTCAGTCTGGTGTCAGCCTCACATCATGATGGTGTCAGTCTGGTGTCAGCCTCACCTCGTGATGGGGTCAGTCTGGTGTCATTCTGGCCTCGTAATGGGGTCAGTCTGGTGTCAGCCTCGCCTCGTGATGGGGTCAGTCTGGTGTCAGCCTCAGATCGTGATGGTGTCAGTCTGGTTTCAGTCTCGCTTCGTGATGGGGTCAGTCTGGTGTCAGTCTCGCCTCGTGATGGGGTCAGTCTGGTGTCAGCCCCGCCTCGTGATGGGGTCAGTCTGGTGTAAGCCTCGCCTCGTGATGGGGTCAGTCTGGTGTCAGCCTCGCCTCGTGATGGGGTCAGTCTGGTGTCAGCCCCGCCTCGTGATGGGGTCAGTCTGGTGTCAGCCTCGCCTCGTGATGGGGTCAGTCTGGTGTCAGCTTCGCCTCGTGATGGGGTCAGTCTAGTGTCAGTCTCGCCTCGTGATGGTGTCATTCTGGTGTCAGCTTCGCCTCGTGATGGGGTCAGTCTGGTGTCAGTCTCGCCTCGTGATGGGGTCAGTCTGGTGTCATCCTCGCCTCGTGATGGGGTCAGTCTGGTGTCAGTCTCGCCTCGTGATGGGGTCAGTCTGGTGTCAGCTTCGCCTCGTGATGGGGTCAGTCTGGTGTCAGCCTCGCCTCGTGATGGTGTCAGTCTGGTGTCAGCCTCGCCTCGTGATGGGGTCAGTCTGGTGTCAGCCCCGCCTCGTGATGGGGTCAGTCTGGTGTCAACCTCGCCTCGTGATGGGGTCAGTCTGGTGTCAGCTTCGCCTCGTGATGGGATCAGTCTGGTGTCAGTCTCGCCTCGTGATGTGGTCAGTCTGGTGGCAGCCTCGCCTCGTGATGGGGTCAGTCTGGTGTCAGTCTCGCCTCTTGGTGGGGTCAGTCTGGTGACAGTCTCGCCTCGTGATGGTGTCAGTCTGGTGTCAGCCTCGCTAGTGATGGGGTCAGTCTGGTGTCAGCCTCGCCTCGTGATGGGGTCAGTTTGGTGTCAGCCTCGCCTTGTGATGGGGTCAGTCTGGTGTCAGTCTCGCCTCGTGATGCGGTCAGTCTGGTGTCAGCTTCGCCTCGTGATGGGGTCAGTCTGGTGTCAGTCTCGCCTCGTGATGGGGTCAGTCTGGTGTCAGTCTCGCCTCATGATGGGGTCAGTCTGGTGTCAGTCTCGCTTCGTGATGGTGTCAGTCTGGTGTCAGCCTCGCCTTGTGATGGGGACAGTCTGGTGTCAGTCTCACCTCGTGATGGTGTCAGTCTGGTGTCAGCTTTGCCTCGTGATGGGGTCAGTCTAGTGTCAGTCTCGCCTCGTGATGGTGTCAGTCTGGTGTCAGCTTCGCCTCATGATGGGGTCAGTCTGGTGTCAGTCTCGGCTCGTGATGGGGTCAGTCTGGTGTCAGCCTCGCCTTGTGATGGTGTCAGTCTGGTGTCAGACTCGCCTCGTGATGGGGTCAGTCCGGTGTCAGTCTCGCCTCGTGATGGGGTCAGTCTGGTGTCAGCTTCGCCTTGTGATGGGGTCAGTCTGGTGTCAGTCTCGCCTCGTGATGGTGTCAGTCTGGTGTCAGTCTCGGCTCGTGATGGGGTCAGTGTGGTGTCAGCCTCGGCTCGTGATGGGGTCAGTCTGGTGTCAGCCTCGCCTTGTGATGGTGTCAGTGTGGTGTCAGACTCGCCTCGTGATGGGGTCAGTCTGGTGTCAGCCTCGCCTCGTGATGGGGTCAGTCTGGTGTCAGCCTCGCCTAGTGATGGGGTCAGTCTGGTGTCAGCCTCACATCATGATGGTGTCAGTCTGGTGTCAGCCTCGCCTCGTGATGGGGTCAGTCTGGTGTCAGCCTGGCCTCGTAATGGGGTCAGTCTGGTGTCAGCCTCGCCTCGTGATGGGGTTAGTCTGGTGTCAGCCTCGCCCCGTGATGGGGTCAGTCTGGTGTAAGCCTCGCCTCGTGATGGGGTCAGTCTGGTGTCAGCCTCGCCTCGTGATGGGGTCAGTCTGGTGTCAGCCCCGCCTCGTGATGGGGTCAGTCTGGTGTCAGCTTCGCCTCGTGATGGGGTCAGTCTGGTGTCAGTCTCGCCTCGTGATGTGGTCAGTCTGGTGGCAGCCTCGCCTCGTGATGGGGTCAGTCTGGTGTCAGTCTCGCCTCGTGATGGGGTCAGTTTGGTGTCAGCCTCGCCTTGTGATGGGGTCAGTCTGGTGTCAGTCTCGCCTCGTGATGGGGTCAGTCTGGTGTCAGCTTCGCCTCGTGATGGGGTCAGTCTGGTGTCAGTCTCGCCTCGTGATGGGGTCAGTCTGGTGTCAGTCTCGCCTCGTGATGGGGTCAGTCTGGTGTCAGTCTCGCCTTGTGATGGTGTCAGTCTGGTGTCAGCCTCGCCTCGTGATGGGGACAGTCTGGTGTCAGTCTCGCCTCGTGATGGTGTCAGTCTGGTGTCAGCTTCGCCTCGTGATGGGGTCAGTCTGGTGTCAGTCTCGCCTCGTGATGGGGTCAGTCTGGTGTCAGCCTCGCCTCGTAATGGGGTCAGTCTGGTGTCAGTCTCGCCTCGTGATGGGGTCAGTCTGGTGTCAGCTTCGCCTCGTGATGGGGTCAGTCTGGTGTCAGTCTCGCCTCGTGATGGGGTCAGTCTGGTGTCAGCTTCGCCTCGTGATGAGGTCAGTCTGGTGTCAGTCTCGCCTCGTGATGGGGTCAGTCTGGTGTCAGCCTCGCCTCGTGATGGTGTCAGTCTGGTGTCAGCCTCGCTAGTGATGGGGTCAGCCTGGTGTCAGCCTCGCCTCGTGATGGGGTCAGTCTGGTTTCAGTCTCGCTTCGTGATGGGGTCAGTCTGGTGTCAGTCTCGCCTCGTGATGGTGTCAGTCTGGTGTCAGCCTCGCCTCCTGATGGGGTCAGTCTGGTGTCAGTCTCGCCTCGTGATGGGGTCAGTCTGGTGTCAGCTTCACCTCGTGATGGGGTCAGTCTGGTGTCAGTCTCGCCTCGTGATGGGGTCAGTCTGGTGTCAGCCTCGCCTCGTGATGGTGTCAGTCTGGTGTCTGTCTCACCTCGTGATGGGGTCAGTCTGGTGTCAGTCTCGCCTCGTGATTTGGTCAGTCTGGTGTCAGCTTCGCCTCGTGATGGGGTCAGTCTGGTGTCAGTTTCGTATCATGATGGGGTCAGTCTGGTGTCAGCCTCGCCTCGTGATGGGATCTGTCTGGTGTCAGTCTCGCCTAGTGATGGGGTCACTCTGGTGTCAGCCTCACATCATGATGGTGTCAGTCTGGTGTCAGCCTCGCCTCTTGATGGTGTCAGTCTGGTGTCAGCCTCGCCTCATGATGGGGTCAGTCTGGTGTCAGCCTCACATCATGAAGGGGTCAGTCTGGTGTCAGTCTTGCCTCGTGATGGGGTCAGTCTGGTGTCAGCCTCGCCTCGTGATGGGGTCAGTCTGGTGTCAGCCTCGCCTAGTGATGGGGTCAGTCTGGTGTCAGCCTCACATCATGATGGTGTCAGTCTGGTGTCAGCCTCGCCTCGTGATGGGGTCAGTCTGGTGTCAGCCTGGCCTCGTAATGGGGTCAGTCTGGTGTCAGCCTCGCATCGTGATGGGGTCAGTCTGGTGTCTGCCTCGCCTCGTGATGGTGTCAGTCTGGTGTCAGCCTCGCCTCGTGATGGGGTCTGTCTGGTGTCAGCCTCGCCTAGTGATGGGGTCAGTCTGGTGTCAGCCTCACATCATGATGGGGTCAGTCTGGTGTCAGTCTTGCCTCGTGATGGTGTCAGACTGGCATCAGCCTCGTCTCGTGATGGGGTCAGTCTGGTGTCAGCCTCGCCCCGTGATGGGGTCAGTCTGGTGTAAGCCTCGCCTCGTGATGGGGTCAGTCTGGTGTCAGCCTCGCCTCGTGATGCGGTCAGTCTGGTGTCAGCTTCGCCTCGTGATGGGGTCAGTCTGGTGTCAGTCTCGCCTCGTGATGGGTTCAGTCTGGTGTCAGTCTCGCCTCATGATGGGGTCAGTCTGGTGTCAGTCTCGCTTCGTGATGGTGTCAGTCTGGTGTCAGCCTCGCCTTGTGATGGGGACAGTCTGGTGTCAGTCTCACCTCGTGATGGTGTCAGTCTGGTGTCAGCTTTGCCTCGTGATGGGGTCAGTCTAGTGTCAGTCTCGCCTCGTGATGGTGTCAGTCTGTTTTCAGCTTCGCCTCATGATGGGGTCAGTCTGGTGTCAGTCTCGGCTCGTGATGGGGTCAGTCTGGTGTCAGCCTCGCCTTGTGATGGTGTCAGTCTGGTGTCAGACTCGCCTCGTGATGGGGTCAGTCCGGTGTCAGTCTCGCCTCGTGATGGGGTCAGTCTGGTGTCAGCTTCGCCTCGTGATGGGGTCAGTCTGGTGTCAGTCTCGCCTCGTGATGGTGTCAGTCTGGTGTCAGTCTCGGCTCGTGATGGGGTCAGTGTGGTGTCAGCCTCGGCTCGTGATGGGGTCAGTCTGGTGTCAGCCTCGCCTTGTGATGGTGTCAGTCTGGTGTCAGACTCGCCTCGTGATGGGGTCAGTCTGGTGTCAGCCTCGCCTCGTGATGGGGTCAGTCTGGTGTCAGCCTCGCCTAGTGATGGGGTCAGTCTGGTGTCAGCCTCACATCATGATGGTGTCAGTCTGGTGTCAGCCTCGCCTCGTGATGGGGTCAGTCTGGTGTCAGCCTGGCCTCGTAATGGGGTCAGTCTGGTGTCAGCCTCGCCTCGTGATGGGGTCAGTCTGGTGTCAGCCTCGCCCCGTGATGGGGTCAGTCTGGTGTAAGCCTCGCCTCGTGATGGGGTCAGTCTGGTGTCAGCCTCGCCTCGTGATGGGGTCAGTCTGGTGTCAGCCCCGCCTCGTGATGGGGTCAGTCTGGTGTCAGCCTCGCCTCGTGATGGGGTCAGTCTGGTGTCAGCTTCGCCTCGTGATGGGGTCAGTCTGGTGTCAGTCTCGCCTCGTGATGTGGTCAGTCTGGTGGCAGCCTCGCCTCGTGATGGGGTCAGTCTGGTGTCAGACTCGCCTCGTGATGGGGTCAGTCCGGTGTCAGTCTCGCCTCGTGATGGGGTCAGTCTGGTGTCAGCTTCGCCTTGTGATGGGGTCAGTCTGGTGTCAGTCTCGCCTCGTGATGGTGTCAGTCTGGTGTCAGTCTCGGCTCGTGATGGGGTCAGTGTGGTGTCAGCCTCGGCTCGTGATGGGGTCAGTCTGGTGTCAGCCTCGCCTTGTGATGGTGTCAGTGTGGTGTCAGACTCGCCTCGTGATGGGGTCAGTCTGGTGTCAGCCTCGCCTCGTGATGGGGTCAGTCTGGTGTCAGCCTCGCCTAGTGATGGGGTCAGTCTGGTGTCAGCCTCACATCATGATGGTGTCAGTCTGGTGTCAGCCTCGCCTCGTGATGGGGTCAGTCTGGTGTCAGCCTGGCCTCGTAATGGGGTCAGTCTGGTGTCAGCCTCGCCTCGTGATGGGGTTAGTCTGGTGTCAGCCTCGCCCCGTGATGGGGTCAGTCTGGTGTAAGCCTCGCCTCGTGATGGGGTCAGTCTGGTGTCAGCCTCGCCTCGTGATGGGGTCAGTCTGGTGTCAGCCCCGCCTCGTGATGGGGTCAGTCTGGTGTCAGCTTCGCCTCGTGATGGGGTCAGTCTGGTGTCAGTCTCGCCTCGTGATGGGGTCAGTCTGGTGGCAGCCTCGCCTCGTGATGGGGTCAGTCTGGTGTCAGTCTCGCCTCGTGATGGGGTCAGTTTGGTGTCAGCCTCGCCTTGTGATGGGGTCAGTCTGGTGTCAGTCTCGCCTCGTGATGGGGTCAGTCTGGTGTCAGCTTCGCCTCGTGATGGGGTCAGTCTGGTGTCAGTCTCGCCTCGTGATGGGGTCAGTCTGGTGTCAGTCTCGCCTCGTGATGGGGTCAGTCTGGTGTCAGTCTCGCCTTGTGATGGTGTCAGTCTGGTGTCAGCCTCGCCTCGTGATGGGGACAGTCTGGTGTCAGTCTCGCCTCGTGATGGTGTCAGTCTGGTGTCAGCTTCGCCTCGTGATGGGGTCAGTCTGGTGTCAGTCTCGCCTCGTGATGGGGTCAGTCTGGTGTCAGCCTCGTCTCGTAATGGGGTCAGTCTGGTGTCAGTCTCGCCTCGTGATGGGGTCAGTCTGGTGTCAGCTTCGCCTCGTGATGGGGTCAGTCTGGTGTCAGTCTCGCCTCGTGATGGGGTCAGTCTGGTGTCAGCTTCGCCTCGTGATGAGGTCAGTCTGGTGTCAGTCTCGCCTCGTGATGGGGTCAGTCTGGTGTCAGCCTCGCCTCGTGATGGTGTCAGTCTGGTGTCAGCCTCGCTAGTGATGGGGTCAGCCTGGTGTCAGCCTCGCCTCGTGATGGGGTCAGTCTGGTTTCAGTCTCGCTTCGTGATGGGGTCAGTCTGGTGTCAGTCTCGCCTCGTGATGGTGTCAGTCTGGTGTCAGCCTCGCCTCCTGATGGGGTCAGTCTGGTGTCAGTCTCGCCTCGTGATGGGGTCAGTCTGGTGTCAGCTTCACCTCGTGATGGGGTCAGTCTGGTGTCAGTCTCGCCTCGTGATGGGGTCAGTCTGGTGTCAGCCTCGCCTCGTGATGGTGTCAGTCTGGTGTCTGTCTCACCTCGTGATGGGGTCAGTCTGGTGTCAGTCTCGCCTCGTGATTTGGTCAGTCTGGTGTCAGCTTCGCCTCGTGATGGGGTCAGTCTGGTGTCAGTTTCGTATCATGATGGGGTCAGTCTGGTGTCAGCCTCGCCTCGTGATGGGATCTGTCTGGTGTCAGTCTCGCCTAGTGATGGGGTCACTCTGGTGTCAGCCTCACATCATGATGGTGTCAGTCTGGTGTCAGCCTCGCCTCTTGATGGTGTCAGTCTGGTGTCAGCCTCGCCTCATGATGGGGTCAGTCTGGTGTCAGCCTCACATCATGAAGGGGTCAGTCTGGTGTCAGTCTTGCCTCGTGATGGGGTCAGTCTGGTGTCAGCCTCGCCTCGTGATGGGGTCAGTCTGGTGTCAGCCTCGCCTAGTGATGGGGTCAGTCTGGTGTCAGCCTCACATCATGATGGTGTCAGTCTGGTGTCAGCCTCGCCTCGTGATGGGGTCAGTCTGGTGTCAGCCTGGCCTCGTAATGGGGTCAGTCTGGTGTCAGCCTCGCATCGTGATGGGGTCAGTCTGGTGTCTGCCTCGCCTCGTGATGGTGTCAGTCTGGTGTCAGCCTCTCCTCGTGATGGGGTCTGTCTGGTGTCAGCCTCGCCTAGTGATGGGGTCAGTCTGGTGTCAGCCTCACATCATGATGGGGTCAGTCTGGTGTCAGTCTTGCCTCGTGATGGTGTCAGACTGGCATCAGCCTCGTCTCGTGATGGGGTCAGTCTGGTGTCAGCCTCGCCCCGTGATGGGGTCAGTCTGGTGTAAGCCTCGCCTCGTGATGGGGTCAGTCTGGTGTCAGCCTCGCCTCGTGATGCGGTCAGTCTGGTGTCAGCTTCGCCTCGTGATGGGGTCAGTCTGGTGTCAGTCTCGCCTCGTGATGGGTTCAGTCTGGTGTCAGTCTCGCCTCATGATGGGGTCAGTCTGGTGTCAGTCTCGCTTCGTGATGGTGTCAGTCTGGTGTCAGCCTCGCCTTGTGATGGGGACAGTCTGGTGTCAGTCTCACCTCGTGATGGTGTCAGTCTGGTGTCAGCTTTGCCTCGTGATGGGGTCAGTCTAGTGTCAGTCTCGCCTCGTGATGGTGTCAGTCTGGTGTCAGCTTCGCCTCATGATGGGGTCAGTCTGGTGTCAGTCTCGGCTCGTGATGGGGTCAGTCTGGTGTCAGCCTCGCCTTGTGATGGTGTCAGTCTGGTGTCAGACTCGCCTCGTGATGGGGTCAGTCCGGTGTCAGTCTCGCCTCGTGATGGGGTCAGTCTGGTGTCAGCTTCGCCTCGTGATGGGGTCAGTCTGGTGTCAGTCTCGCCTCGTGATGGTGTCAGTCTGGTGTCAGTCTCGGCTCGTGATGGGGTCAGTGTGGTGTCAGCCTCGGCTCGTGATGGGGTCAGTCTGGTGTCAGCCTCGCCTTGTGATGGTGTCAGTCTGGTGTCAGACTCGCCTCGTGATGGGGTCAGTCTGGTGTCAGCCTCGCCTCGTGATGGGGTCAGTCTGGTGTCAGCCTCGCCTAGTGATGGGGTCAGTCTGGTGTCAGCCTCACATCATGATGGTGTCAGTCTGGTGTCAGCCTCGCCTCGTGATGGGGTCAGTCTGGTGTCAGCCTGGCCTCGTAATGGGGTCAGTCTGGTGTCAGCCTCGCCTCGTGATGGGGTCAGTCTGGTGTCAGCCTCGCCCCGTGATGGGGTCAGTCTGGTGTAAGCCTCGCCTCGTGATGGGGTCAGTCTGGTGTCAGCCTCGCCTCGTGATGGGGTCAGTCTGGTGTCAGCCCCGCCTCGTGATGGGGTCAGTCTGGTGTCAGCCTCGCCTCGTGATGGGGTCAGTCTGGTGTCAGCTTCGCCTCGTGATGGGGTCAGTCTGGTGTCAGTCTCGCCTCGTGATGTGGTCAGTCTGGTGGCAGCCTCGCCTCGTGATGGGGTCAGTCTGGTGTCAGTCTCGCCTCGTGATGGGGTCAGTTTGGTGTCAGCCTCGCCTTGTGATGGGGTCAGTCTGGTGTCAGTCTCGCCTCGTGATGGGGTCAGTCTGGTGTCAGTCTCGCCTCATGATGGGGTCAGTCTGGTGTCAGTCTCGCCTTGTGATGGTGTCAGTCTGGTGTCAGCCTCGCCTCATGATGGGGACAGTCTGGTGTCAGTCTCACCTTGTGATGGTGTCAGTCTGGTGTCAGCTTCGCCTCGTGATGGGGTCAGTCTGGTGTCAGTCTCGCCTCGTGATGGGGTCAGTCTGGTGTCAGCCTCGCCTCGTGATGGGGTCAGTCTGGTGTCAGTCTCGCCTCGTGATGGGGTCAGTCTGGTGTCAGCTTCGCCTCGTGATGGGGTCAGTCTGGTGTCAGTCTCGCCTCGTGATGGGGTCAGTCTGGTGTCAGTCTCGCCTCGTGATGGGGTCAGTCTGGTGTCAGCTTCGCCTCGTGATGAGGTCAGTCTGGTGTCAGTCTCGCCTCGTGATGGGGTCAGTCTGGTGTCAGCCTCGCCTCGTGATGGTGTCAGTCTGGTGTCAGCCTCGCTAGTGATGGGGTCAGCCTGGTGTCAGCCTCGCCTCGTGATGGGGTCAGTCTGGTGTCAGTCTCGCCTCGTGATTTGGTCAGTCTGGTGTCAGCCTCGCCTCGTCATGGGGTCAGTCTGGTGTCAGTCTCGCCTCGTGATGGGGTCAGTCTGGTGTCAGCTTCGCCTCGTGATGGGGTCAGTCTGGTGTCAGCCTCGCCTCGTGATGGGGTCAGTCTGGTTTCAGTCTCGCTTCGTGATGGGGTCAGTCTGGTGTCAGTCTCGCCTCGTGATGGTGTCAGTCTGGTGTCAGCCTCGCCTCGTGATGGGGTCAGTCTGGTGTCAGTCTCGCCTCGTGATGGGGTCAGTCTGGTGTCAGCTTCACCTCGTTATGGGGTCAGTCTGGTGTCAGTCTCGCCTCGTGATGGGGTCAGTCTGGTGTCAGCCTCGCCTCGTGATGGTGTCAGTCTGGTGTCAGTCTCACCTCGTGATGGGGTCAGTCTGGTGTCAGTCTCGCCTCGTGATTTGGTCAGTCTGGTGTCAGCTTCGCCTCGTGATGGGGTCAGTATGGTGTCAGTTTCGTATCATGATGGGGTCAGTCTGGTGTCAGCCTCGCCTCGTGATGGGATCTGTCTGGTGTCAGTCTCGCCTAGTGATGGGGTCACTCTGGTGTCAGCCTCACATCATGATGGTGTCAGTCTGGTGTCAGCCTCGCCTCTTGATGGTGTCAGTCTGGTGTCAGCCTCGCCTCATGATGGGGTCAGTCTGGTGTCAGCCTGGCCTCGTAATGGGGTCAGTCTGGTGTCAGCCTCGCATCGTGATGGGGTCAGTCTGGTGTCTGCCTCGCCTCGTGATGGTGTCAGTCTGGTGTCAGCCTCGCCTCGTGATGGGGTCTGTCTGGTGTCAGCCTCGCCTAGTGATGGGGTCAGTCTGGTGTCAGCCTCACATCATGATGGGGTCAGTCTGGTGTCAGTCTTGCCTCGTGATGGTGTCAGACTGGCATCAGCCTCGTCTCGTGATGGGGTCAGTCTGGTGTCAGCCTCGCCCCGTGATGGGGTCAGTCTGGTGTAAGCCTCGCCTCGTGATGGGGTCAGTCTGGTGTCAGCCTCGCCTCGTGATGGGGTCAGTCTGGTGTCAGCCCCGCCTCGTGATGGGGTCAGTCTGGTGTCAACCTCGCCTCGTGATGGGGTCAGTCTGGTGTCAGCTTCGCCTCGTGATGGGATCAGTCTGGTGTCAGTCTCGCCTCGTGATGTGGTCAGTCTGGTGGCAGCCTCGCCTCGTGATGGGGTCAGTCTGGTGTCAGTCTCGCCTCTTGGTGGGGTCAGTCTGGTGTCAGTCTCGCCTCGTGATGGTGTCAGTCTGGTGTAAGCCTCGCCTCGTGATGGTGTCAGTCTGGTGTCAGCCTCGCTAGTGATGGGGTCAGTCTGGTGTCAGCCTCGCCTCGTGATGGGGTCAGTTTGGTGTCAGCCTCGCCTTGTGATGGGGTCAGTCTGGTGTCAGTCTCGCCTCGTGATGCGGTCAGTCTGGTGTCAGCTTCGCCTCGTGATGGGGTCAGTCTGGTGTCAGTCTCGCCTCGTGATGGGGTCAGTCTGGTGTCAGTCTCGCCTCATGATGGGGTCAGTCTGGTGTCAGTCTCGCCTCGTGATGGTGTTAGTCTGGTGTCAGCCTCGCCTTGTGATGGGGACAGTCTGGTGTCAGTCTCACCTCGTGATGGTGTCAGTCTGGTGTCAGCTTTGCCTCGTGATGGGGTCAGTCTGGTGTCAGTCTCGCCTCGTGATGGTGTCAGTCTGGTGTCAGCTTCGCCTCATGATGGGGTCAGTCTGGTGTCAGTCTCGGCTCGTGATGGGGTCAGTCTGGTGTCAGCCTCGCCTTGTGATGGTGTCAGTCTGGTGTCAGACTCGCCTCGTGATGGGGTCAGTCCGGTGTCAGTCTCGCCTCGTGATGGGGTCAGTCTGGTGTCAGCCTGGCCTCGTAATGGGGTCAGTCTGGTGTCAGCCTCGCCTCGTGATGGGGTCAGTCTGGTGTCAGCCTCAGATCGTGATGGTGTCAGTCTGGTGTCAGCCTCGCCTCGTGATGGGGTCAGTCTGGTGTCAGAATGGCCTCGTGATGGGGTCAGTCTGGTGTCAGTCTCGCCTCGTGATGGTGTCAGTCTGGTGTCAGCCTCGCCTCGTGATGGTGTCAGTCTGGTGTCAGCCTCGCATCGTGATGGGGTCAGTCTGGTGTCAGCCTCGCCTCGTGATGGTGTCAGTCTGGTGTCAGCCTCACATCATGATGGGGTCAGTCTGGTGTCAGTCTTGCCTCGTGATGGTGTCAGTCTGGCATCAGCCTCGTCTCGTGATGGGGTCAGTCTGGTGTCAGCCTCGCCCCGTGATGGGGTCAGTCTGGTGTAAGCTTCGCCTCGTGATGGGGTCAGTCTGGTGTCAGCCTCGCCTCGTGATGGGGTCAGTCTGGTGTCAGCCCCGCCTCGTGATGGGGTCAGTCTGGTGTCAGCCTCGCCTCGTGATGGGGTCAGTCTGGTGTCAGCTTCGCCTCGTGATGGGATCAGTCTGGTGTCAGTCTCGCCTCGTGATGGGGTCAGTCTGGTGGCAGCCTCGCCTCGTGATGGGGTCAGTCTGGTGTCAGTCTCGCCTCTTGGTGGGGTCAGTCTGGTGTCAGTCTCGCCTCGTGATGGTGTCAGTCTGGTGTCAGCCTCGCCTCGTGATGGTGTCAGTCTGGTGTCAGCCTCGCTAGTGATGGGGTCAGTCTGGTGTCAGCCTCGCCTCGTGATGGGGTCAGTTTGGTGTCAGCCTCGCCTTGTGATGGGGTCAGTCTGGTGTCAGTCTCGCCTCGTGATGGGGTCAGTCTGGTGTCAGCTTCGCCTCGTGATGGGGTCAGTCTGGTGTCAGTCTCGCCTCATGATGGGGTCAGTCTGGTGTCAGTCTCGGCTCGTGATGGTGTCAGTCTGGTGTCAGCCTCGCCTCGTGATGGGGTCAGTCTGGTGTCAGTCTCGCCTCGTGATGGGGTCAGTCTGGTGTCAGCTTCACCTCGTGATGGGGTCAGTCTGGTGTCAGTCTCGCCTCGTGATGGGGTCAGTCTGGTGTCAGCCTCGCCTCGTGATGGGGTCAGTCTGGTGTCAGTCTCGCCTCGTGATGGGGTCAGTCTGGTGTCAGCTTCGCCTCGTGATGGGGTCAGTCTGGTGTCAGTCTCGCCTCGTGATGGGGTCAGTCTGGTGTCAGCCTCGCCTCGTGATGGTGTCAGTCTGGTGTCAGCCTCGCTAGTGATGGGGTCAGCCTGGTGTCAGCCTCGCATTGTGATGGGGTCAGTCTGGTGTCAGTCTCGCCTCGTGATTTGGTCAGTCTGGTGTCAGCCTCGCCTCGTGATGGGGTCAGTCTGGTGTCAGTCTCGCCTCGTGATGGGGTCAGTCTGGTGTCAGCTTCGCCTCGTGATGGGGTCAGTCTGGTGTCAGTTTCGCCTCGTGATGGGGTCAGTCTGGTGTCAGCCTCGCCTCGTGATGGGGTCAGTCTGGTCTCAGTCTCGCTTCGTGATGGGGTCAGTCTGGTGTCAGTCTCGCCTCGTGATGGTGTCAGTCTGGTGTCAGCCTCGCCTCGTGATGGGGTCAGTCTGGAGTCAGTCTCGCCTCGTGATGGGGTCAGTCTGGTGTCAGCTTCACCTCGTGATGGGGTCAGTCTGGTGTCAGTCTCGCCTCGTGATGGGGTCAGTCTGGTGTCAGCCTCGCCTCGTGATGGTGTCAGTCTGGTGTCAGTCTCACCTCGTGATGGGGTCAGTCTGGTGTCAGTCTCGCCTCGTGATTTGGTCAGTCTGGTGTCAGCTTCGCCTCGTGATGGGGTCAGTCTGGTGTCAGTTTCGTATCGTGATGGGGTCAGTCTGGTGTCAACCTCGCCTCGTGATGGGATCTGTCTGGTGTCAGTCTCGCCTAGTGATGGGGTCACTCTGGTGTCAGCCTCACATCATGATGGTGTCAGTCTGGTGTCAGCCTCGCCTCTTGATGGTGTCAGTCTGGTGTCAGCCTCGCCTCATGATGGGGTCAGTCTGGTGTCAGCCTCACATCATGAAGGGGTCAGTCTGGTGTCAGTGTTGCCTCGTGATGGGGTCAGTCTGGTGTCAGCCTCGCCTCGTGATGGGGTCAGTCTGGTGTCAGCCTCGCCTCGTGATCGTGTCAGTCTGGTGTCAGCCTCGCTAGTGATGGGGTCAGTCTGTTGTCAGCCTCGCCTCGTGATGGGGTCAGTCTGGTGTCAGTCTCGCCTCGTGATTTGGTCAGTCTGGTGTAAGCCTCGCCTCGTGATGGGGTCAGTCTGGTGTCAGTCTGGCCTCGTGATGGGGTCAGTCTGGTGTCAGCTTCGCCTCGTGATGGGGTCAGTCTGGTGTCAGTCTCGCCTCGTGATGGGGTCAGTCTGGTGTCAGCCTCGCCTCGTGATGGGGTCAGTATGGTATCAGCCTCACATCATGATGGTGTCAGTCTGGTGTCAGCCTCGCCTCGTGATGGGGTCAGTCTGATGTCAGCCTCGCCACCTGATGGGGTCAGTCTGGTGTCAGCCTCGCCTCGTGATGGTGTCAGTCTGGTGTCAGCCTCGCCTAGTGATAGGGTCAGTCCGGTGTCAGTCTCGCCTCGTGATGGGGTCAGTCTGGTGTCAGCCTTGCCTCCTGATGGTGTCAGTCTGGTGTCAGCCTCGCCTCATGATGGGGTCAGTCTGGTGTCAGCCTCACATCGTGATGGTGTCAGTCTGGTGTCAGCCTCACATCGTGATGGTGTCAGTCCGGTGTCAGCCTTGCCTCGTGATGGTGTCAGTCCGGTGTCAGCCTCGCCTCGTAATGGGGTCAGTCTGGAGTCAGCCTCACATCGTGATGGGGTCAGTCTGGTGTCAGTCTCGTCTCGTGATGGGGTCAGTCTGGTGTCAGTCTCGCCTCATGATGGGGTCAGTCTGGTGTCAGCCTCGTCCCGTGATGGGGTCAGTCTGGTGTCAGCATCACATCATGATGGTGTCAGTCTGGTGTCAGCCTCGCCTCGTGATCGTGTCAGTCTGGTGTCAGCCTCGCCTCATGATGGGGTCAGTCTGGTGTCAGCCTCGCCCCGTGATGGGGTCAGTCTGGTGTCAGCCTCGCCTCGTGATGGTGTCAGTCTGGTGTCAGCCTTGCCTCGTGATGGGATCAGTCTGGTGTCAGCCTCGCCTCGTGATGGGGTCAGTCTGGTGTCAGCCCTGCCTCGTGATGGGGTCAGTCTGGTGTCAGCATCGCCTCGTGATGGGGTCAGTCTGGTGTCAGCCTCACATCATGATGGGGTCAGTCTGGTGTCAGTCTCGCCCCGTGATGGGGTCAGTCTGGTGTCAGCCTCGCCTAGTGATGGGGTCAGTCTGGTGTCAGCCTCACATCATGATGGTGTCAGTCTGGTGTCAGCCTTGCCTCGTGATGGGGTCAGTCTGGTGTCAGCCTGGCCTCGTAATGGGGTCAGTCTGGTGTCATCCTCGCCTCGTGATGGGGTCAGTCTGGTGTCAGCCTGAGATCGTGATGGTGTCAGTCTGGTGTCAGCCTCAAATCATGATGGTGTCAATCTGGTGTCAGCTTCGCCTTGTGATGGTGTCAGGCTGGTGTCAGCCTTTCCTCGTGATGGGGTAAGTCTGGTGTCAGTCTCGCCTCGTGATGGTGTCAGTCTGGTGTCAGCCTCGCATCGTGATGGGGTCAGTCTGGTGTCAGCCTCGCCTCGTGATGGTGTCAGTCTGGTGTCAGCTTCGCCTCGTGATGGGTTCTGTCTGGTGTCAGCCTCGCCTAGTGATGGGGTCAGTCTGGTGTCAGCCTCACATCATGATGGGGTCAGTCTGGTGTCAGCCTCGCCTCGTGATGGTGTCAGTCTGGTGTCAGCCTCGCGTCGTGATGGGGTCAGTCTGGTGTCAGTCTCGCCTCGTGATGGGGTCAGTCTTGTGTCAGTCTCACATCATGATGGTGTCAGTCTTGTGTCAGCCTTGCCTCGTGATGGGGTCAGTCTGGTGTCAGCCTCGCCTCGTGATGGTGTCAGTCTGGTGTCAGCCTCGCCTCGTGATGGTGTCAGTCTGGTGTGAGCCTCGCCTCGTGATGGGGTCAGTCTGGTGTCAGCCTCGCCCCGTGATGGGGTCAGTCCTGTGTCAGTCTCGCCTCGTGATGGCGTCAGTCTGGTGTCAGCCTCGCCTCGTGATGGGGTCAGTCTGGTGTCAGCCTCGCCCCGTGACGGGGTCAGTCTGGTGTCAGCTTTATATCATGATGGTGTCAGTCTGGTGTCAGCATCGCCTCGTGATGGGGTCAGTCTGGTGTCAGCCTCACATCATGATGGGGTCAGTCTGGTGTCAGCCACGCCTCGTGATGGTGTCAGTCTGGTGTCAGCCTCGCCTCGTGATGGGGTCAGTCTGGTGTCAGCCTCGCCCCGTGATTGGGTCATTCCGGTGTCAGTCTCGCCTCGTGATGGGGTCAGTCTGGTGTCAGCCTCGCCTCGTGATGGGGTCAGTCTGGTGTCAGCCTCACCTCGTGATGGCGTCAGTCTGGTGTCAGCCTCGCCTAGTGATGGGGTCAGTCTGGTGTCAGCCTCACATCATGATGGTGTCAGTCAGGTGTCAGCCTCGCCTCGTGATGGGGTCAGTCTGGTGTCAGCCTCGCCTCGTGATGGGGTCAGTCTGGTGTCAGCCTCACCTCGTGATGGGGTCAGTCTGGTGTTAGCTTCGCCTCGTGATGGGGTCAGACTGGTGTCAGCCTCACATCATGATGGTGTCAGTCAGGTGTCAGCCTCGCCTCGTGATGGGGTCAGTCTGGTGTCAGCCTCGCCTCGTGATAGGGTCAGTCTGGTGTCAGTCTCGCCTCGTGATGGGGTCAGTCTTGTGTCAGTCTCACATCATGATGGTGTCAGTCTGGTGTCAGCCTTGCCTCGTGATGGGGTCAGTCTGGTGTCAGCCTCGCCTCGTGATGGTGTCAGTCTGGTGTCAGCCTCGCCTCGTGATGGGGTCAGTCTGGTGTCAGTCTTGCCTCATGATGGGGTCAGTCTGGTGTCAGCCTCACATCATGATGGTGTCAGTCTGGTGTCAGCCTCGCCTCGTGATGGTGTCAGTCTGGTGTCAGCCTCACCTCGTGATGGTGTCCGTCTGGTGTCAGTCTCGCCTCATGATGGGGTCAGTCTGGTGTCAGCCTCACATCATGATGTTGTCAGTCTGGTGTCAGCCTCGCCTAGTGATGGGGTCAGTCTGGTGTCAGCCTCGCCTCGTGATGGGGTCAGTCTGGTGTCAGCCTCGCCTAGTGATGGGGTCAGTCTGGTGTCAGCCTCACATCATGATGGGGTCAGTCTGGTGTCAGCCACGTCTCGTGATGGTGTCAGTCTGGTGTCAGCCTCGCCTCGTGATGGGGTCAGTCTGGTGTCAGCCTCGCCCCGTGATGGGGTCAGTCCTGTGTCAGTCTCGCCTCGTGATGGCGTCAGTCTGGTGTCAGCCTCGCCTCGTGATGGGGTCAGTCTGGTGTCAGCCTCGCCTCGTGATGGGGTCAGTCTGGTGTCAGTCTCGCCTCGTGATGGGGTCAGTCTTGTGTCAGTCTCACATCATGATGGTGTCAGTCTGGTGTCAGCCTTGCCTCGTGATGGGGTCAGTCTGGTGTCAGCCTCGCCTCGTGATGGTGTCAGTCTGGTGTCAGCCTCGCCTCGTGATGGTGTCAGTCTGGTGTCAGCCTCGCCTCGTGATGGGGTCAGTCTGGTGTCAGTCTTGCCTCATGATGGGGTCAGTCTGGTGTCAGCCTCACATCATGATGGTGTCAGTCTGGTGTCAGCCTCGCCACGTGATGGTGTCAGTCTGGTGTCAGCCTCACCTCGTGATGGTGTCCGTCTGGTGTCAGTCTCGCCTCGTGATGGGGTCAGTCTGGTGTTAGCTTCGCCTCGTGATGGGGTCAGACTGGTGTCAGCCTCACATCATGATGGTGTCAGTCTGGTGTCAGCCTCGCCTCGTTATGTGGTCAGTCTGGTGTCAGCCTCGCCTCGAGATGGTGTCAGTCTGGTATCAGCCTCGCCTAGTGATAGGGTCAGTCTGGTGTCAGCCTCGCCTCGTGATGGGGTCAGTCTGGTGTCAGCCTCACATCATGATAGTGTCAGTCTGGTGTCAGCCTCGCCTCGTGATGGGGTCAGTCTGGTGTCAGCCTCGCCTCGTGATGGGGTCAGTCTGGTGTCAGCCTCGCCTCGTGATGGTGTCAGTCTGGTGTCAGCCTAGCCTCGTGATGGTGTCAGTCTTGTGACAGCCTCACCTCGTGATGGGATCTGTCTGGTGTCAGCCTCACATCATGATGGTGTCAGTCTGGTGTCAGCCTCGCCTCGTGATGGGGTCAGTCTGGTGTCAGCCTCGCCTCGTGATGGTGTCAGTCTGGTGTCAGCCTAGCCTCGTGATGGTGTCAGTCTTGTGACAGCCTCACCTCGTGATGGGATCTGTCTGGTGTCAGCCTCACATCATGATGGTGTCAGTCTGGTGTCAGCCTCGCCTCGTGATGGGGTCAGTCTGGTGTCAGCCTTGCCTCGTGATGGGGTCAGTCTGGTGTCAGCCTCGCCTAGTGATGGGGTCAGTCTGGTGTCAGCCTCACATCATGATGGTGTCAGTCAGGTGTCAGCCTCGCCTCGTGATGGGGTCAGTCTGGTGTCAGCCTCGCCTCGTGATGGAGTCAGTCTGGTGTCAGCCTCGCCTCGTGATGGGGTCAGTCTTGTGTCAGTCTCACATCATGATGGTGTCAGTCTTGTGTCAGCCTTGCCTCGTGATGGGGTCAGTCTGGTGTCAGCCTCGCCTCGTGATGGTGTCAGTCTGGTGTCAGCCTCGCCTCGTGATGGTGTCAGTCTGGTGTGAGCCTCGCCTCGTGATGGGGTCAGTCTGGTGTCAGCCTCGCCCCGTGATGGGGTCAGTCCTGTGTCAGTCTCGCCTCGTGATGGCGTCAGTCTGGTGTCAGCCTCGCCTCGTGATGGGGTCAGTCTGGTGTCAGCCTCGCCCCGTGACGGGGTCAGTCTGGTGTCAGCTTTATATCATGATGGTGTCAGTCTGGTGTCAGCATCGCCTCGTGATGGGGTCAGTCTGGTGTCAGCCTCACATCATGATGGGGTCAGTCTGGTGTCAGCCACGCCTCGTGATGGTGTCAGTCTGGTGTCAGCCTCGCCTCGTGATGGGGTCAGTCTGGTGTCAGCCTCGCCCCGTGATTGGGTCATTCCGGTGTCAGTCTCGCCTCGTGATGGGGTCAGTCTGGTGTCAGCCTCGCCTCATGATGGGGTCAGTCTGGTGTCAGCCTCACCTCGTGATGGCGTCAGTCTGGTGTCAGCCTCGCCTAGTGATGGGGTCAGTCTGGTGTCAGCCTCACATCATGATGGTGTCAGTCAGGTGTCAGCCTCGCCTCGTGATGGGGTCAGTCTGGTGTCAGCCTCGCCTCGTGATGGGGTCAGTCTGGTGTCAGCCTCACCTCGTGATGGGGTCAGTCTGGTGTTAGCTTCGCCTCGTGATGGGGTCAGACTGGTGTCAGCCTCACATCATGATGGTGTCAGTCAGGTGTCAGCCTCGCCTCGTGATGGGGTCAGTCTGGTGTCAGCCTCGCCTCGTGATAGGGTCAGTCTGGTGTCAGTCTCGCCTCGTGATGGGGTCAGTCTTGTGTCAGTCTCACATCATGATGGTGTCAGTCTGGTGTCAGCCTTGCCTCGTGATGGGGTCAGTCTGGTGTCAGCCTCGCCTCGTGATGGTGTCAGTCTGGTGTCAGCCTCGCCTCGTGATGGGGTCAGTCTGGTGTCAGTCTTGCCTCATGATTTGGTCAGTCTGGTGTCAGCCTCACATCATGATGGTGTCAGTCTGGTGTCAGCCTCGCCTCGTGATGGTGTCAGTCTGGTGTCAGCCTCACCTCGTGATGGTGTCCGTCTGGTGTCAGTCTCGCCTCATGATGGGGTCAGTCTGGTGTCAGCCTCACATCATGATGTTGTCAGTCTGGTGTCAGCCTCGCCTCGTGATGGTGTCAGTCTGGTGTCAGCCTCACCTCGTGATGGTGTCCGTCTGGTGTCAGCCTCGCCTCGTGATGGGGTCAGTCTTGTGTCAGCCTCGCCTAGTGATGGGGTCAGTCTGGTGTCAGCCTCGCCTCGTGATGGGGTCAGTCTGGTGTCAGCCTCGCCTAGTGATGGGGTCAGTCTGGTGTCAGCCTCACATCATGATGGGGTCAGTCTGGTGTCAGCCACGTCTCGTGATGGTGTCAGTCTGGTGTCAGCCTCGCCTCGTGATGGGGTCAGTCTGGTGTCAGCCTCGCCCCGTGATGGGGTCAGTCCTGTGTCAGTCTCGCCTCGTGATGGCGTCAGTCTGGTGTCAGCCTCGCCTCGTGATGGGGTCAGTCTGGTGTCAGCCTCGCCCCGTGACGGGGTCAGTCTGGTGTCAGCCTCGCCTCGTGATGGGGTCAGTCTGGTGTCAGCCTCGCCTCGTGATGGGGTGAGTCTGGTGTCAGCCTCGCCTCGTGATGGGGTCAGACTGGTGTCAGCCTCACATCATGATGGGGTCAGTCTGGTGTCAGCCTCGCCTCGAGATGGTGTCAGTCTGGTATAAGCCTCGCCTAGTGATAGGGTCAGTCTGGTGTCAGCCTCGCCTCGTGATGGGGTCAGTCTGGTGTCAGCCTCACATCATGATGGTGTCAGTCTGGTGTCAGCCTTGCCTCGTGGTGGGGTCAGTCCGGTGTCAGCCTCGCCTCGTGATGGGGTCAGTCTGGTGTCAGCCTCGCCTCGTGATGGTGTCAATCTGGTGTAAGCCTCACATCGTGATGGTGTCAGTCTGGTGTCAGCCTCGCCTCGTGATGAGGTCAGTCTGGTGTCAGCCTCGCCTCGTGATGGGGTCAGTCTGGTGTCAGCCTCGCCTCGTGATGGGGTCAGTCTGGTGTCAGCCTCGCCTCGTGATGGGGTCAGTCTGGTGTCAGCCTCGCCTCGTGATGGGTTCAGTCTGGTGTCAGCCTCGCCTCGTGATGGGGTCAGTCTGGTGTCAGTCTCGCCTCTTGATGGGGTCAGTCTGGTTTCAGCCTCACATCGTGATGCTGTCAGTCTGGTGTCAGCCTCGCCTCGTAATGGGGTCAGTCTGGTGTCAGCCTCGCCTCGTGATGGTGTCAGTCTCGTGTCAGCTTTACATCGTGATGGTGTCAGTCTGGTGTCAGCCTCGCCTCGTGATGGGGTCAGTCTGGTGTCAGCCTCACATCATTATGGTGTCAGTCTGGTGTCAACCTCGCCTCGTGATGGGGTCAGTCTGGTGTCAGTCTCACATCATGATGGTGTCAGTCTGGTATCAGCCTCGCCTCGTGATGGGGTCAGTCTGGTGTCAGCCTCGCCTCTTGATGGGTTCAGTCTGGTGTCAGCCTTGCCTCGTGATGGTGTCAGTCTGATGTCAGCCTCGCCTCGTGATGGGGTCAGTCTGGTGTCAGCCTCGCCTCGTGATGGTGTCAGTCTGGTATCAGCCTCGCCTAGTGATAGGGTCAGTCTGGTGTCAGCCTCGCCTCGTTATGTGGTCAGTCTGGTGTCAGCCTCGCCTCGAGATGGTGTCAGTCTGGTATCAGCCTCGCCTAGTGATAGGGTCAGTCTGGTGTCAGCCTCGCCTCGTGATGGGGTCAGTCTGGTGTCAGCCTCACATCATGATAGTGTCAGTCTGGTGTCAGCCTCGCCTCGTGATGGGGTCAGTCTGGTGTCAGCCTCGCCTCGTGATGGTGTCAGTCTGGTGTCAGCCTCGCCTCGTGATGGTGTCAGTCTTGTGTCAGCCTCACCTCGTGATGGGATCTGTCTGGTGTCAGCCTCACATCATGATGGTGTCAGTCTGGTGTCAGCCTCGCCTCGTGATGGGGTCAGTCTGGTGTCAGCCTTGCCTCGTGATGGGGTCAGTCTGGTGTCAGCCTCGCCTAGTGATGGGGTCAGTCTGGTGTCAGCCTCACATCATGATGGTGTCAGTCAGGTGTCAGCCTCGCCTCGTGATGGGGTCAGTCTGGTGTCAGCCTCGCCTCGTGATGGAGTCAGTCTGGTGTCAGCCTCGCCTCGTGATGGGGTCAGTCTTGTGTCAGTCTCACATCATGATGGTGTCAGTCTGGTGTCAGCCTTGCCTCGTGATGGGGTCAGTCTGGTGTCAGCCTCGCCTCGTGATGGTGTCAGTCTGGTGTCAGCCTCGCCTCGTGATGGTGTCAGTCTGGTGTGAGCCTCGCCTCGTGATGGGGTCAGTCTGGTGTCAGCCTCGCCCCGTGATGGGGTCAGTCCTGTGTCAGTCTCGCCTCGTGATGGCGTCAGTCTGGTGTCAGCCTCGCCTCGTGATGGGGTCAGTCTGGTGTCAGCCTCGCCCCGTGACGGGGTCAGTCTGGTGTCAGCTTTATATCATGATGGTGTCAGTCTGGTGTCAGCATCGCCTCGTGATGGGGTCAGTCTGGTGTCAGCCTCACATCATGATGGGGTCAGTCTGGTGTCAGCCACGCCTCGTGATGGTGTCAGTCTGGTGTCAGCCTCGCTCCGTGATTGGGTCATTCCGGTGTCAGTCTCGCCTCGTGATGGGGTCAGTCTGGTGTCAGCCTCGCCTCGTGATGGGGTCAGTCTGGTGTCAGCCTCACCTCGTGATGGCGTCAGTCTGGTGTCAGCCTCGCCTAGTGATGGGGTCAGTCTGGTGTCAGCCTCACATCATGATGGTGTCAGTCAGGTGTCAGCCTCGCCTCGTGATGGGGTCAGTCTGGTGTCAGCCTCGCCCCGTGACGGGGTCAGTCTGGTGTCAGCTTTATATCATGATGGTGTCAGTCTGGTGTCAGCATCGCCTCGTGATGGGGTCAGTCTGGTGTCAGCCTCACATCATGATGGGGTCAGTCTGGTGTCAGCCACGCCTCGTGATGGTGTCAGTCTGGTGTCAGCCTCGCCTCGTGATGGGGTCAGTCTGGTGTCAGCCTCGCCCCGTGATTGGGTCATTCCGGTGTCAGTCTCGCCTCGTGATGGGGTCAGTCTGGTGTCAGCCTCGCCTCGTGATGGGGTCAGTCTGGTGTCAGCCTCACCTCGTGATGGCGTCAGTCTGGTGTCAGCCTCGCCTAGTGATGGGGTCAGTCTGGTGTCAGCCTCACATCATGATGGTGTCAGTCAGGTGTCAGCCTCGCCTCGTGATGGGGTCAGTCTGGTGTCAGCCTCGCCTCGTGATGGGGTCAGTCTGGTGTCAGCCTCACCTCGTGATGGGGTCAGTCTGGTGTTAGCTTCGCCTCGTGATGGGGTCAGACTGGTGTCAGCCTCACATCATGATGGTGTCAGTCAGGTGTCAGCCTCGCCTCGTGATGGGGTCAGTCTGGTGTCAGCCTCGCCTCGTGATAGGGTCAGTCTGGTGTCAGTCTCGCCTCGTGATGGGGTCAGTCTTGTGTCAGTCTCACATCATGATGGTGTCAGTCTGGTGTCAGCCTTGCCTCGTGATGGGGTCAGTCTGGTGTCAGCCTCGCCTCGTGATGGTGTCAGTCTGGTGTCAGCCTCGCCTCGTGATGGGGTCAGTCTGGTGTCAGTCTTGCCTCATGATGGGGTCAGTCTGGTGTCAGCCTCACATCATGATGGTGTCAGTCTGGTGTCAGCCTCGCCTCGTGATGGTGTCAGTCTGGTGTCAGCCTCACCTCGTGATGGTGTCCGTCTGGTGTCAGTCTCGCCTCATGATGGGGTCAGTCTGGTGTCAGCCTCACATCATGATGTTGTCAGTCTGGTGTCAGCCTCGCCTAGTGATGGGGTCAGTCTGGTGTCAGCCTCGCCTCGTGATGGGGTCAGTCTGGTGTCAGCCTCGCCTAGTGATGGGGTCAGTCTGGTGTCAGCCTCACATCATGATGGGGTCAGTCTGGTGTCAGCCACGTCTCGTGATGGTGTCAGTCTGGTGTCAGCCTCGCCTCGTGATGGGGTCAGTCTGGTGTCAGCCTCGCCCCGTGATGGGGTCAGTCCTGTGTCAGTCTCGCCTCGTGATGGCGTCAGTCTGGTGTCAGCCTCGCCTCGTGATGGGGTCAGTCTGGTGTCAGCCTCGCCCCGTGACGGGGTCAGTCTGGTGTCAGCCTCGCCTCGTGATGGGGTCAGTCTGGTGTCAGCCTCGCCTCGTGATGGGGTCAGTCTGGTGTCAGTCTCGCCTCGTGATGGGGTCAGTCTTGTGTCAGTCTCACATCATGATGGTGTCAGTCTGGTGTCAGCCTTGCCTCGTGATGGGGTCAGTCTGGTGTCAGCCTCGCCTCGTGATGGTGTCAGTCTGGTGTCAGCCTCGCCTCGTGATGGTGTCAGTCTGGTGTCAGCCTCGCCTCGTGATGGGGTCAGTCTGGTGTCAGTCTTGCCTCATGATGGGGTCAGTCTGGTGTCAGCCTCACATCATGATGGTGTCAGTCTGGTGTCAGCCTCGCCACGTGATGGTGTCAGTCTGGTGTCAGCCTCACCTCGTGATGGTGTCCGTCTGGTGTCAGTCTCGCCTCGTGATGGGGTCAGTCTGGTGTTAGCTTCGCCTCGTGATGGGGTCAGACTGGTGTCAGCCTCACATCATGATGGTGTCAGTCTGGTGTCAGCCTCGCCTCGTTATGTGGTCAGTCTGGTGTCAGCCTCGCCTCGAGATGGTGTCAGTCTGGTATCAGCCTCGCCTAGTGATAGGGTCAGTCTGGTGTCAGCCTCGCCTCGTGATGGGGTCAGTCTGGTGTCAGCCTCACATCATGATAGTGTCAGTCTGGTGTCAGCCTCGCCTCGTGATGGGGTCAGTCTGGTGTCAGCCTCGCCTCGTGATGGGGTCAGTCTGGTGTCAGCCTCGCCTCGTGATGGTGTCAGTCTGGTGTCAGCCTAGCCTCGTGATGGTGTCAGTCTTGTGACAGCCTCACCTCGTGATGGGATCTGTCTGGTGTCAGCCTCACATCATGATGGTGTCAGTCTGGTGTCAGCCTCGCCTCGTGATGGGGTCAGTCTGGTGTCAGCCTTGCCTCGTGATGGGGTCAGTCTGGTGTCAGCCTCGCCTAGTGATGGGGTCAGTCTGGTGTCAGCCTCACATCATGATGGTGTCAGTCAGGTGTCAGCCTCGCCTCGTGATGGGGTCAGTCTGGTGTCAGCCTCGCCTCGTGATGGAGTCAGTCTGGTGTCAGCCTCGCCTCGTGATGGGGTCAGTCTTGTGTCAGTCTCACATCATGATGGTGTCAGTCTTGTGTCAGCCTTGCCTCGTGATGGGGTCAGTCTGGTGTCAGCCTCGCCTCGTGATGGTGTCAGTCTGGTGTCAGCCTCGCCTCGTGATGGTGTCAGTCTGGTGTGAGCCTCGCCTCGTGATGGGGTCAGTCTGGTGTCAGCCTCGCCCCGTGATGGGGTCAGTCCTGTGTCAGTCTCGCCTCGTGATGGCGTCAGTCTGGTGTCAGCCTCGCCTCGTGATGGGGTCAGTCTGGTGTCAGCCTCGCCCCGTGACGGGGTCAGTCTGGTGTCAGCTTTATATCATGATGGTGTCAGTCTGGTGTCAGCATCGCCTCGTGATGGGGTCAGTCTGGTGTCAGCCTCACATCATGATGGGGTCAGTCTGGTGTCAGCCACGCCTCGTGATGGTGTCAGTCTGGTGTCAGCCTCGCCTCGTGATGGGGTCAGTCTGGTGTCAGCCTCGCCCCGTGATTGGGTCATTCCGGTGTCAGTCTCGCCTCGTGATGGGGTCAGTCTGGTGTCAGCCTCGCCTCGTGATGGGGTCAGTCTGGTGTCAGCCTCACCTCGTGATGGCGTCAGTCTGGTGTCAGCCTCGCCTAGTGATGGGGTCAGTCTGGTGTCAGCCTCACATCATGATGGTGTCAGTCAGGTGTCAGCCTCGCCTCGTGATGGGGTCAGTCTGGTGTCAGCCTCGCCTCGTGATGGGGTCAGTCTGGTGTCAGCCTCACCTCGTGATGGGGTCAGTCTGGTGTTAGCTTCGCCTCGTGATGGGGTCAGACTGGTGTCAGCCTCACATCATGATGGTGTCAGTCAGGTGTCAGCCTCGCCTCGTGATGGGGTCAGTCTGGTGTCAGCCTCGCCTCGTGATAGGGTCAGTCTGGTGTCAGTCTCGCCTCGTGATGGGGTCAGTCTTGTGTCAGTCTCACATCATGATGGTGTCAGTCTGGTGTCAGCCTTGCCTCGTGATGGGGTCAGTCTGGTGTCAGCCTCGCCTCGTGATGGTGTCAGTCTGGTGTCAGCCTCGCCTCGTGATGGGGTCAGTCTGGTGTCAGTCTTGCCTCATGATTTGGTCAGTCTGGTGTCAGCCTCACATCATGATGGTGTCAGTCTGGTGTCAGCCTCGCCTCGTGATGGTGTCAGTCTGGTGTCAGCCTCACCTCGTGATGGTGTCCGTCTGGTGTCAGTCTCGCCTCATGATGGGGTCAGTCTGGTGTCAGCCTCACATCATGATGTTGTCAGTCTGGTGTCAGCCTCGCCTCGTGATGGTGTCAGTCTGGTGTCAGCCTCACCTCGTGATGGTGTCCGTCTGGTGTCAGCCTCGCCTCGTGATGGGGTCAGTCTTGTGTCAGCCTCGCCTAGTGATGGGGTCAGTCTGGTGTCAGCCTCGCCTCGTGATGGGGTCAGTCTGGTGTCAGCCTCGCCTAGTGATGGGGTCAGTCTGGTGTCAGCCTCACATCATGATGGGGTCAGTCTGGTGTCAGCCACGTCTCGTGATGGTGTCAGTCTGGTGTCAGCCTCGCCTCGTGATGGGGTCAGTCTGGTGTCAGCCTCGCCCCGTGATGGGGTCAGTCCTGTGTCAGTCTCGCCTCGTGATGGCGTCAGTCTGGTGTCAGCCTCGCCTCGTGATGGGGTCAGTCTGGTGTCAGCCTCGCCCCGTGACGGGGTCAGTCTGGTGTCAGCCTCGCCTCGTGATGGGGTCAGTCTGGTGTCAGCCTCGCCTCGTGATGGGGTGAGTCTGGTGTCAGCCTCGCCTCGTGATGGGGTCAGACTGGTGTCAGCCTCACATCATGATGGGGTCAGTCTGGTGTCAGCCTCGCCTCGAGATGGTGTCAGTCTGGTATAAGCCTCGCCTAGTGATAGGGTCAGTCTGGTGTCAGCCTCGCCTCGTGATGGGGTCAGTCTGGTGTCAGCCTCACATCATGATGGTGTCAGTCTGGTGTCAGCCTTGCCTCGTGGTGGGGTCAGTCCGGTGTCAGCCTCGCCTCGTGATGGGGTCAGTCTGGTGTCAGCCTCGCCTCGTGATGGTGTCAATCTGGTGTAAGCCTCACATCGTGATGGTGTCAGTCTGGTGTCAGCCTCGCCTCGTGATGAGGTCAGTCTGGTGTCAGCCTCGCCTCGTGATGGGGTCAGTCTGGTGTCAGCCTCGCCTCGTGATGGGGTCAGTCTGGTGTCAGCCTCGCCTCGTGATGGGGTCAGTCTGGTGTCAGCCTCGCCTCGTGATGGGTTCAGTCTGGTGTCAGCCTCGCCTCGTGATGGGGTCAGTCTGGTGTCAGTCTCGCCTCTTGATGGGGTCAGTCTGGTTTCAGCCTCACATCGTGATGCTGTCAGTCTGGTGTCAGCCTCGCCTCGTAATGGGGTCAGTCTGGTGTCAGCCTCGCCTCGTGATGGGGTCAGTCTGGTGTCAGCCTCACATCATTATGGTGTCAGTCTGGTGTCAACCTCGCCTCGTGATGGGGTCAGTCTGGTGTCAGTCTCACATCATGATGGTGTCAGTCTGGTATCAGCCTCGCCTCGTGATGGGGTCAGTCTGGTGTCAGCCTCGCCTCTTGATGGGTTCAGTCTGGTGTCAGCCTTGCCTCGTGATGGTGTCAGTCTGATGTCAGCCTCGCCTCGTGATGGGGTCAGTCTGGTGTCAGCCTCGCCTCGTGATGGTGTCAGTCTGGTATCAGCCTCGCCTAGTGATAGGGTCAGTCTGGTGTCAGCCTCGCCTCGTTATGTGGTCAGTCTGGTGTCAGCCTCGCCTCGAGATGGTGTCAGTCTGGTATCAGCCTCGCCTAGTGATAGGGTCAGTCTGGTGTCAGCCTCGCCTCGTGATGGGGTCAGTCTGGTGTCAGCCTCACATCATGATAGTGTCAGTCTGGTGTCAGCCTCGCCTCGTGATGGGGTCAGTCTGGTGTCAGCCTCGCCTCGTGATGGTGTCAGTCTGGTGTCAGCCTCGCCTCGTGATGGTGTCAGTCTTGTGTCAGCCTCACCTCGTGATGGGATCTGTCTGGTGTCAGCCTCACATCATGATGGTGTCAGTCTGGTGTCAGCCTCGCCTCGTGATGGGGTCAGTCTGGTGTCAGCCTTGCCTCGTGATGGGGTCAGTCTGGTGTCAGCCTCGCCTAGTGATGGGGTCAGTCTGGTGTCAGCCTCACATCATGATGGTGTCAGTCAGGTGTCAGCCTCGCCTCGTGATGGGGTCAGTCTGGTGTCAGCCTCGCCTCGTGATGGAGTCAGTCTGGTGTCAGCCTCGCCTCGTGATGGGGTCAGTCTTGTGTCAGTCTCACATCATGATGGTGTCAGTCTGGTGTCAGCCTTGCCTCGTGATGGGGTCAGTCTGGTGTCAGCCTCGCCTCGTGATGGTGTCAGTCTGGTGTCAGCCTCGCCTCGTGATGGTGTCAGTCTGGTGTGAGCCTCGCCTCGTGATGGGGTCAGTCTGGTGTCAGCCTCGCCCCGTGATGGGGTCAGTCCTGTGTCAGTCTCGCCTCGTGATGGCGTCAGTCTGGTGTCAGCCTCGCCTCGTGATGGGGTCAGTCTGGTGTCAGCCTCGCCCCGTGACGGGGTCAGTCTGGTGTCAGCTTTATATCATGATGGTGTCAGTCTGGTGTCAGCATCGCCTCGTGATGGGGTCAGTCTGGTGTCAGCCTCACATCATGATGGGGTCAGTCTGGTGTCAGCCACGCCTCGTGATGGTGTCAGTCTGGTGTCAGCCTCGCCCCGTGATTGGGTCATTCCGGTGTCAGTCTCGCCTCGTGATGGGGTCAGTCTGGTGTCAGCCTCGCCTCGTGATGGGGTCAGTCTGGTGTCAGCCTCACCTCGTGATGGCGTCAGTCTGGTGTCAGCCTCGCCTAGTGATGGGGTCAGTCTGGTGTCAGCCTCACATCATGATGGTGTCAGTCAGGTGTCAGCCTCGCCTCGTGATGGGGTCAGTCTGGTGTCAGCCTCGCCTCCTGATGGGGTCAGTCTGGTGTCAGCCTCACCTCGTGATGGGGTCAGTCTGGTGTTAGCTTCGCCTCGTGATGGGGTCAGACTGGTGTCAGCCTCACATCATGATGGTGTCAGTCAGGTGTCAGCCTCGCCTCGTGATGGGGTCAGTCTGGTGTCAGCCTCGCCTCGTGATGGGGTCAGTCTGGTGTCAGTCTCGCCTCGTGATGGGGTCAGTCTTGTGTCAGTCTCACATCATGATGGTGTCAGTCTCGTGTCAGCCTTGCCTCGTGATGGGGTCAGTCTGGTGTCAGCCTCGCCTCGTGATGGTGTCAGTCTGGTGTCAGCCTCGCCTCGTGATGGTGTCAGTCTGGTGTCAGCCTCGCCTCGTGATGGGGTCAGTCTGGTGTCAGTCTTGCCTCATGATGGGGTCAGTCTGGTGTCAGCCTCACATCATGATGGTGTCAGTCTGGTGTCAGCCTCGCCTCGTGATGGTTTCAGTCTGGTGTCAGCCTCACCTCGTGATGGTGTCCGTCTGGTGTCAGTCTCGCCTCATGATGGGGTCAGTCTGGTGTCAGCCTCACATCATGATGTTGTCAGTCTGGTGTCAGCCTCGCCTCGTGATGGTGTCAGTCTGGTGTCAGCCTCACCTCGTGATGGTGTCCGTCTGGTGTCAGCCTCGCCTCGTGATGGGGTCAGTCTTGTGTCAGCCTCGCCTAGTGATGGGGTCAGTCTGGTGTCAGCCTCGCCTCGTGATGGGGTCAGTCTGGTGTCAGCCTCGCCTAGTGATGGGGTCAGTCTGGTGTCAGCCTCACATCATGATGGGGTCAGTCTGGTGTCAGCCACGTCTCGTGATGGTGTCAGTCTGGTGTCAGCCTCGCCTCGTGATGGGGTCAGTCTGGTGTCAGCCTCGCCCCGTGATGGGGTCAGTCCTGTGTCAGTCTCGCCTCGTGATGGCGTCAGTCTGGTGTCAGCCTCGCCTCGTGATGGGGTCAGTCTGGTGTCAGCCTCGCCCCGTGACGGGGTCAGTCTGGTGTCAGCCTCGCCTCGTGATGGGGTCAGTCTGGTGTCAGCCTCGCCTCGTGATGGGGTGAGTCTGGTGTCAGCCTCGCCTCGTGATGGGGTCAGACTGGTGTCAGCCTCACATCATGATGGTGTCAGTCTGGTGTCAGCCTCGCCTCGTGATGGGGTCAGTCTGGTGTCAGCCTTGCCTCGTGATGGGGTCAGTCTGGTGTCAGCCTCGCCTAGTGATGGGGTCAGTCTGGTGTCAGCCTCACATCATGATGGTGTCAGTCAGGTGTCAGCCTCGCCTCGTGATGGGGTCAGTCTGGTGTCAGCCTCGCCTCGTGATGGAGTCAGTCTGGTGTCAGCCTCGCCTCGTGATGGGGTCAGTCTTGTGTCAGTCTCACATCATGATGGTGTCAGTCTGGTGTCAGCCTTGCCTCGTGATGGGGTCAGTCTGGTGTCAGCCTCGCCTCGTGATGGTGTCAGTCTGGTGTCAGCCTCGCCTCGTGATGGTGTCAGTCTGGTGTGAGCCTCGCCTCGTGATGGGGTCAGTCTGGTGTCAGCCTCGCCCCGTGATGGGGTCAGTCCTGTGTCAGTCTCGCCTCGTGATGGCGTCAGTCTGGTGTCAGCCTCGCCTCGTGATGGGGTCAGTCTGGTGTCAGCCTCGCCCCGTGACGGGGTCAGTCTGGTGTCAGCTTTATATCATGATGGTGTCAGTCTGGTGTCAGCATCGCCTCGTGATGGGGTCAGTCTGGTGTCAGCCTCACATCATGATGGGGTCAGTCTGGTGTCAGCCACGCCTCGTGATGGTGTCAGTCTGGTGTCAGCCTCGCCCCGTGATTGGGTCATTCCGGTGTCAGTCTCGCCTCGTGATGGGGTCAGTCTGGTGTCAGCCTCGCCTCGTGATGGGGTCAGTCTGGTGTCAGCCTCACCTCGTGATGGCGTCAGTCTGGTGTCAGCCTCGCCTAGTGATGGGGTCAGTCTGGTGTCAGCCTCACATCATGATGGTGTCAGTCAGGTGTCAGCCTCGCCTCGTGATGGGGTCAGTCTGGTGTCAGCCTCGCCTCCTGATGGGGTCAGTCTGGTGTCAGCCTCACCTCGTGATGGGGTCAGTCTGGTGTTAGCTTCGCCTCGTGATGGGGTCAGACTGGTGTCAGCCTCACATCATGATGGTGTCAGTCAGGTGTCAGCCTCGCCTCGTGATGGGGTCAGTCTGGTGTCAGCCTCGCCTCGTGATGGGGTCAGTCTGGTGTCAGTCTCGCCTCGTGATGGGGTCAGTCTTGTGTCAGTCTCACATCATGATGGTGTCAGTCTGGTGTCAGCCTTGCCTCGTGATGGGGTCAGTCTGGTGTCAGCCTCGCCTCGTGATGGTGTCAGTCTGGTGTCAGCCTCGCCTCGTGATGGTGTCAGTCTGGTGTCAGCCTCGCCTCGTGATGGGGTCAGTCTGGTGTCAGTCTTGCCTCATGATGGGGTCAGTCTGGTGTCAGCCTCACATCATGATGGTGTCAGTCTGGTGTCAGGCTCGCCTCGTGATGGTGTCAGTCTGGTGTCAGCCTCACCTAGTGATGGTGTCCGTCTGGTGTCAGTCTCGCCTCATGATGGGGTCAGTCTGGTGTCAGCCTCACATCATGATGTTGTCAGTCTGGTGTCAGCCTCGCCTCGTGATGGTGTCAGTCTGGTGTCAGCCTCACCTCGTGATGGTGTCCGTCTGGTGTCAGCCTCGCCTCGTGATGGGGTCAGTCTGGTGTCAGCCTCGCCTAGTGATGGGGTCAGTCTGGTGTCAGCCTCGCCTCGTGATGGGGTCAGTCTGGTGTCAGCCTCGCCTAGTGATGGGGTCAGTCTGGTGTCAGCCTCACATCATGATGGGGTCAGTCTGGTGTCAGCCACGTCTCGTGATGGTGTCAGTCTGGTGTCAGCCTCGCCTCGTGATGGGGTCAGTCTGGTGTCAGCCTCGCCCCGTGATGGGGTCAGTCCTGTGTCAGTCTCGCCTCGTGATGGCGTCAGTCTGGTGTCAGCCTCGCCTCGTGATGGGGTCAGTCTGGTGTCAGCCTCGCCCCGTGACGGGGTCAGTCTGGTGTCAGCCTCGCCTCGTGATGGGGTCAGTCTGGTGTCAGCCTCGCCTCGTGATGGGGTGAGTCTGGTGTCAGCCTCGCCTCGTGATGGGGTCAGACTGGTGTCAGCCTCACATCATGATGGGGTCAGTCTGGTGTCAGCCTCGCCTCGTTATGTGGTCAGTCTGGTGTCAGCCTCGCCTCGAGATGGTGTCAGTCTGGTATAAGCCTCGCCTAGTGATAGGGTCAGTCTGGTGTCAGCCTCGCCTCGTGATGGGGTCAGTCTGGTGTCAGCCTCACATCATGATGGTGTCAGTCTGGTGTCAGCCTTGCCTCGTGGTGGGGTCAGTCCGGTGTCAGCCTCGCCTCGTGATGGGGTCAGTCTGGTGTCAGCCTCGCCTCGTGATGGTGTCAGTCTGGTGTAAGCCTCACATCGTGATGGTGTCAGTCTGGTGTCAGCCTCGCCTCGTGATGGGGTCAGTCTGGTGTCAGCCTCGCCTCGTGATGGGGTCAGTCTGGTGTCAGCCTCGCCTCGTGATGGGGTCAGTCTGGTGTCAGCCTCGCCTCGTGATGGGGTCAGTCTGGTGTCAGCCTCGCCTCGTGATGGGTTCAGTCTGGTGTCAGCCTAGCCTCGTGATGGGGTCAGTCTGGTGTCAGTCTCGCCTCTTGATGGGGTCAGTCTGGTTTCAGCCTCACATCATGATGCTGTCAGTCTGGTGTCAGCCTCGCCTCGTGATGGTGTCAGTCTCGTGTCAGCCTCACATCGTGATGGTGTCAGTCTGGTGTCAGCCTCGCCTCGTGATGGGGTCAGTCTGGTGTCAGCCTCACATCATTATGGTGTCAGTCTGGTGTCAACCTCGCCTCGTGATGGGGTCAGTCTGGTGTCAGTCTCACATCATGATGGTGTCAGTCTGGTATCAGCCTCGCCTCGTGATGGGGTCAGTCTGGTGTCAGCCTCGCCTCTTGATGGGTTCAGTCTGGTGTCAGCCTTGCCTCGTGATGGTGTCAGTCTGATGTCAGCCTCGCCTCGTGATGGGGTCAGTCTGGTGTCAGCCTCGCCTCGTGATGGTGTCAGTCTGGTGTCAGCCTCGCCTAGTGATAGGGTCAGTCTGGTGTCAGCCTTGCCTCGTGATGGGGTCAGTCTGGTGTCAGCCTCTCATCATGATGGTGTCAGTCTGGTGTCAGCCTCGCCTCGTGATGGGGTCAGTCCGGTGTCAGTCTCGCCTCGTGATGGGGTAAGTCTGGTGTCAGCCTCACATCATGATGGTGTCAGTCTGGTGTCAGCCTCGCCTCGTGATGGGGTCAGTCTGGTGTCAGCCTCGCCTCGTGATGGTGTCAGTCTGGTGTCAGCCTCGCCTCGTGATGGTGTCAGTCTTGTGTCAGCCTCACCTCGTGATGGGATCTGTCTGGTGTCAGCCTCACATCATGATGGTGTCAGTCTGGTGTCAGCCTCGCCTCGTGATGGGGTCAGTCTGGTGTCAGCCTTGCCTCATGATGGGGTCAGTCTGGTGTCAGCCTCGCCTAGTGATGGGGTCAGTCTGGTGTCAGCCTCACTTCATGATGGTGTCAGTCAGGTGTCAGCCTCGCCTCGTGATGGTGTCACTCTGGTGTCAGCCTCACCTCGTGATGGTGTCCGTCTGGTGTCAGTCTCGCCTCATGATGGGGTCAGTCTGGTGTCAGCCTCACATCATGATGGTGTCAGTCTGGTGTCAGCCTCGCCTCGTGATGGTGTCAGTCTGGTGTCAGCCTCACCTCGTGATGGTGTCCGTCTGGTGTCAGCCTCGCCTCGTGATGGGGTCAGTCTGGTGTCAGCCTCGCCTAGTGATGGGGTCAGTCTGGTGTCAGCCTCGCCTCGTGATGGGGTCAGTCTGGTGTCAGCCTCACCTCGTGATGGCGTCAGTCTGGTGTCAGCCTCGCCTAGTGATGGGGTCAGTCTGGTGTCAGCCTCACATCATGATGGTGTCAGTCAGGTGTCAGCCTCGCCTCGTGATGGGGTCAGTCTGGTGTCAGCCTCGCCTCCTGATGGGGTCAGTCTGGTGTCAGCCTCACCTCGTGATGGGGTCAGTCTGGTGTTAGCTTCGCCTCGTGATGGGGTCAGACTGGTGTCAGCCTCACATCATGATGGTGTCAGTCAGGTGTCAGCCTCGCCTCGTGATGGGGTCAGTCTGGTGTCAGCCTCGCCTCGTGATGGGGTCAGTCTGGTGTCAGTCTCGCCTCGTGATGGGGTCAGTCTTGTGTCAGTCTCACATCATGATGGTGTCAGTCTCGTGTCAGCCTTGCCTCGTGATGGGGTCAGTCTGGTGTCAGCCTCGCCTCGTGATGGTGTCAGTCTGGTGTCAGCCTCGCCTCGTGATGGTGTCAGTCTGGTGTCAGCCTCGCCTCGTGATGGGGTCAGTCTGGTGTCAGTCTTGCCTCATGATGGGGTCAGTCTGGTGTCAGCCTCACATCATGATGGTGTCAGTCTGGTGTCAGCCTCGCCTCGTGATGGTTTCAGTCTGGTGTCAGCCTCACCTCGTGATGGTGTCCGTCTGGTGTCAGCCTCACATCATGATGGGGTCAGTCTGGTGTCAGCCACGTCTCGTGATGGTGTCAGTCTGGTGTCAGCCTCGCCTCGTGATGGGGTCAGTCTGGTGTCAGCCTCGCCCCGTGATGGGGTCAGTCCTGTGTCAGTCTCGCCTCGTGATGGCGTCAGTCTGGTGTCAGCCTCGCCTCGTGATGGGGTCAGTCTGGTGTCAGCCTCGCCCCGTGACGGGGTCAGTCTGGTGTCAGCCTCGCCTCGTGATGGGGTCAGTCTGGTGTCAGCCTCGCCTCGTGATGGGGTGAGTCTGGTGTCAGCCTCGCCTCGTGATGGGGTCAGACTGGTGTCAGCCTCACATCATGATGGGGTCAGTCTGGTGTCAGCCTCACCTCGAGATGGTGTCAGTCTGGTATAAGCCTCGCCTAGTGATAGGGTCAGTCTGGTGTCAGCCTCGCCTCGTGATGGGGTCAGTCTGGTGTCAGCCTCACATCATGATGGTGTCAGTCTGGTGTCAGCCTTGCCTCGTGGTGGGGTCAGTCCGGTGTCAGCCTCGCCTCGTGATGGGGTCAGTCTGCTGTCAGCCTCGCCTCGTGATGGTGTCAATCTGGTGTAAGCCTCACATCGTGATGGTGTCAGTCTGGTGTCAGCCTCGCCTCGTGATGAGGTCAGTCTGGTGTCAGCCTCGCCTCGTGATGGGGTCAGTCTGGTGTCAGCCTCGCCTCGTGATGGGGTCAGTCTGGTGTCAGCCTCGCCTCGTGATGGGGTCAGTCTGGTGTCAGCCTCGCCTCGTGATGGGTTCAGTCTGGTGTCAGCCTCGCCTCGTGATGGGGTCAGTCTGGTGTCAGTCTCGCCTCTTGATGGGGTCAGTCTGGTTTCAGCCTCACATCGTGATGCTGTCAGTCTGGTGTCAGCCTCGCCTCGTAATGGGGTCAGTCTGGTGTCAGCCTCGCCTCGTGATGGTGTCAGTCTCGTGTCAGCTTTACATCGTGATGGTGTCAGTCTGGTGTCAGCCTCGCCTCGTGATGGGGTCAGTCTGGTGTCAGCCTCACATCATTATGGTGTCAGTCTGGTGTCAACCTCGCCTCGTGATGGGGTCAGTCTGGTGTCAGTCTCACATCATGATGGTGTCAGTCTGGTATCAGCCTCGCCTCGTGATGGGGTCAGTCTGGTGTCAGCCTCGCCTCTTGATGGGTTCAGTCTGGTGTCAGCCTTGCCTCGTGATGGTGTCAGTCTGATGTCAGCCTCGCCTCGTGATGGGGTCAGTCTGGTGTCAGCCTCGCCTCGTGATGGTGTCAGTCTGGTATCAGCCTCGCCTAGTGATAGGGTCAGTCTGGTGTCAGCCTCGCCTCGTTATGTGGTCAGTCTGGTGTCAGCCTCGCCTCGAGATGGTGTCAGTCTGGTATCAGCCTCGCCTAGTGATAGGGTCAGTCTGGTGTCAGCCTCGCCTCGTGATGGGGTCAGTCTGGTGTCAGCCTCACATCATGATAGTGTCAGTCTGGTGTCAGCCTCGTCTCGTGATGGGGTCAGTCTGGTGTCAGCCTCGCCTCGTGATGGTGTCAGTCTGGTGTCAGCCTCGCCTCGTGATGGTGTCAGTCTTGTGTCAGCCTCACCTCGTGATGGGATCTGTCTGGTGTCAGCCTCACATCATGATGGTGTCAGTCTGGTGTCAGCCTCGCCTCGTGATGGGGTCAGTCTGGTGTCAGCCTTGCCTCGTGATGGGGTCAGTCTGGTGTCAGCCTCGCCTAGTGATGGGGTCAGTCTGGTGTCAGCCTCACATCATGATGGTGTCAGTCTGGTGTCAGCCTCGCCTCGTGATGGGGTCAGTCTGGTGTCAGCCTCGCCTCGTGATGGAGTCAGTCTGGTGTCAGCCTCGCCTCGTGATGGGGTCAGTCTTGTGTCAGTCTCACATCATGATGGTGTCAGTCTGGTGTCAGCCTTGCCTCGTGATGGGGTCAGTCTGGTGTCAGCCTCGCCTCGTGATGGTGTCAGTCTGGTGTCAGCCTCGCCTCGTGATGGTGTCAGTCTGGTGTGAGCCTCGCCTCGTGATGGGGTCAGTCTGGTGTCAGCCTCGCCCCGTGATGGGGTCAGTCCTGTGTCAGTCTCGCCTCGTGATGGCGTCAGTCTGGTGTCAGCCTCGCCTCGTGATGGGGTCAGTCTGGTGTCAGCCTCGCCCCGTGACGGGGTCAGTCTGGTGTCAGCTTTATATCATGATGGTGTCAGTCTGGTGTCAGCATCGCCTCGTGATGGGGTCAGTCTGGTGTCAGCCTCACATCATGATGGGGTCAGTCTGGTGTCAGCCACGCCTCGTGATGGTGTCAGTCTGGTGTCAGCCTCGCCCCGTGATTGGGTCATTCCGGTGTCAGTCTCGCCTCGTGATGGGGTCAGTCTGGTGTCAGCCTCGCCTCGTGATGGGGTCAGTCTGGTGTCAGCCTCACCTCGTGATGGCGTCAGTCTGGTGTCAGCCTCGCCTAGTGATGGGGTCAGTCTGGTGTCAGCCTCACATCATGATGGTGTCAGTCAGGTGTCAGCCTCGCCTCGTGATGGGGTCAGTCTGGTGTCAGCCTCGCCTCCTGATGGGGTCAGTCTGGTGTCAGCCTCACCTCGTGACGGGGTCAGTCTGGTGTTAGCTTCGCCTCGTGATGGGGTCAGACTGGTGTCAGCCTCACATCATGATGGTGTCAGTCAGGTGTCAGCCTCGCCTCGTGATGGGGTCAGTCTGGTGTCAGCCTCGCCTCGTGATGGGGTCAGTCTGGTGTCAGTCTCGCCTCGTGATGGGGTCAGTCTTGTGTCAGTCTCACATCATGATGGTGTCAGTCTGGTGTCAGCCTTGCCTCGTGATGGGGTCAGTCTGGTGTCAGCCTCGCCTCGTGATGGTGTCAGTCTGGTGTCAGCCTCGCCTCGTGATGGTGTCAGTCTGGTGTCAGCCTCGCCTCGTGATGGGGTCAGTCTGGTGTCAGTCTTGCCTCATGATGGGGTCAGTCTGGTGTCAGCCTCACATCATGATGGTGTCAGTCTGGTGTCAGCCTCGCCTCGTGATGGTGTCAGTCTGGTGTCAGCCTCACCTAGTGATGGTGTCCGTCTGGTGTCAGTCTCGCCTCATGATGGGGTCAGTCTGGTGTCAGCCTCACATCATGATGTTGTCAGTCTGGTGTCAGCCTCGCCTCGTGATGGTGTCAGTCTGGTGTCAGCCTCACCTCGTGATGGTGTCCGTCTGGTGTCAGCCTCGCCTCGTGATGGGGTCAGTCTGGTGTCAGCCTCGCCTAGTGATGGGGTCAGTCTGGTGTCAGCCTCGCCTCGTGATGGGGTCAGTCTGGTGTCAGCCTCGCCTAGTGATGGGGTCAGTCTGGTGTCAGCCTCACATCATGATGGGGTCAGTCTGGTGTCAGCCACGTCTCGTGATGGTGTCAGTCTGGTGTCAGCCTCGCCTCGTGATGGGGTCAGTCTGGTGTCAGCCTCGCCCCGTGATGGGGTCAGTCCTGTGTCAGTCTCGCCTCGTGATGGCGTCAGTCTGGTGTCAGCCTCGCCTCGTGATGGGGTCAGTCTGGTGTCAGCCTCGCCCCGTGACGGGGTCAGTCTGGTGTCAGCCTCGCCTCGTGATGGGGTCAGTCTGGTGTCAGCCTCGCCTCGTGATGGGGTGAGTCTGGTGTCAGCCTCGCCTCGTGATGGGGTCAGACTGGTGTCAGCCTCACATCATGATGGGGTCAGTCTGGTGTCAGCCTCGCCTCGTTATGTGGTCAGTCTGGTGTCAGCCTCGCCTCGAGATGGTGTCAGTCTGGTATAAGCCTCGCCTAGTGATAGGGTCAGTCTGGTGTCAGCCTCGCCTCGTGATGGGGTCAGTCTGGTGTCAGCCTCACATCATGATGGTGTCAGTCTGGTGTCAGCCTTGCCTCGTGGTGGGGTCAGTCCGGTGTCAGCCTCGCCTCGTGATGGGGTCAGTCTGGTGTCAGCCTCGCCTCGTGATGGTGTCAGTCTGGTGTAAGCCTCACATCGTGATGGTGTCAGTCTGGTGTCAGCCTCGCCTCGTGATGGGGTCAGTCTGGTGTCAGCCTCGCCTCGTGATGGGGTCAGTCTGGTGTCAGCCTCGCCTCGTGATGGGGTCAGTCTGGTGTCAGCCTCGCCTCGTGATGGGGTCAGTCTGGTGTCAGCCTCGCCTCGTGATGGGGTCAGTCTGGTGTCAGCCTCGCCTCGTGATGGGTTCAGTCTGGTGTCAGCCTAGCCTCGTGATGGGGTCAGTCTGGTGTCAGTCTCGCCTCTTGATGGGGTCAGTCTGGTTTCAGCCTCACATCGTGATGCTGTCAGTCTGGTGTCAGCCTCGCCTCGTGATGGTGTCAGTCTCGTGTCAGCCTCACATCGTGATGGTGTCAGTCTGGTGTCAGCCTCGCCTCGTGATGGGGTCAGTCTGGTGTCAGCCTCACATCATTATGGTGTCAGTCTGGTGTCAACCTCGCCTCGTGATGGGGTCAGTCTGGTGTCAGTCTCACATCATGATGGTGTCAGTCTGGTATCAGCCTCGCCTCGTGATGGGGTCAGTCTGGTGTCAGCCTCGCCTCTTGATGGGTTCAGTCTGGTGTCAGCCTTGCCTCGTGATGGTGTCAGTCTGATGTCAGCCTCGCCTCGTGATGGGGTCAGTCTGGTGTCAGCCTCGCCTCGTGATGGTGTCAGTCTGGTGTCAGCCTCGCCTAGTGATAGGGTCAGTCTGGTGTCAGCCTTGCCTCGTGATGGGGTCAGTCTGGTGTCAGCCTCTCATCATGATGGTGTCAGTCTGGTGTCAGCCTCGCCTCGTGATGGGGTCAGTCCGGTGTCAGTCTCGCCTCGTGATGGGGTAAGTCTGGTGTCAGCCTCACATCATGATGGTGTCAGTCTGGTGTCAGCCTCGCCTCGTGATGGGGTCAGTCTGGTGTCAGCCTCGCCTCGTGATGGTGTCAGTCTGGTGTCAGCCTCGCCTCGTGATGGTGTCAGTCTTGTGTCAGCCTCACCTCGTGATGGGATCTGTCTGGTGTCAGCCTCACATCATGATGGTGTCAGTCTGGTGTCAGCCTCGCCTCGTGATGGGGTCAGTCTGGTGTCAGCCTTGCCTCATGATGGGGTCAGTCTGGTGTCAGCCTCGCCTAGTGATGGGGTCAGTCTGGTGTCAGCCTCACTTCATGATGGTGTCAGTCAGGTGTCAGCCTCGCCTCGTGATGGTGTCACTCTGGTGTCAGCCTCACCTCGTGATGGTGTCCGTCTGGTGTCAGTCTCGCCTCATGATGGGGTCAGTCTGGTGTCAGCCTCACATCATGATGGTGTCAGTCTGGTGTCAGCCTCGCCTCGTGATGGTGTCAGTCTGGTGTCAGCCTCACCTCGTGATGGTGTCCGTCTGGTGTCAGCCTCGCCTCGTGATGGGGTCAGTCTGGTGTCAGCCTCGCCTAGTGATGGGGTCAGTCTGGTGTCAGCCTCGCCTCGTGATGGGGTCAGTCTGGTGTCAGCCTCGCCCCGTGACGGGGTCAGTCTGGTGTCAGCTTTATATCATGATGGTGTCAGTCTGGTGTCAGCATCGCCTCGTGATGGGGTCAGTCTGGTGTCAGCCTCACATCATGATGGGGTCAGTCTGGTGTCAGACACGCCTCGTGATGGTGTCAGTCTGGTGTCAGCCTCGCCTCATGATGGGGTCAGTCTGGTGTCAGCCTCGCCCCGTGATTGGGTCATTCCGGTGTCAGTCTCGCCTCGTGATGGGGTCAGTCTGTTGTCAGCCTCGCCTCGTGATGGGGTCAGTCTGGTGTCAGCCTCGCCTCGTGATGGGGTCAGTCTGGTGTCAGCCTCGCCTCGTGATGGGGTCAGTCTGGTGTCAGCCTCGCCCCGTGACAGGGTCAGTCTGGTGTCAGCTTTATATCATGATGGTGTCAGTCTGGTGTCAGCATCGCCTCGTGATGGGGTCAGTCTGGTGTCAGCCTCACATCATGATGGGGTCATTCTGGTGTCAGCCTCGCCTCGTGATGGGGTCAGTCTGGTGTCAGCCTCACATCATGATGGTGTCAGTCTGGTGTCAGCCTCACCTCGTGATGGGGTAAGTCTGGTGTCAGTCTCGCCTCGTGATGGGGTCAGTCTGGTGTCAGCCTCACATCATGATGGTGTCAGTCTGGTGTCAGCCTCGCCTCGTGATGGGGTCAGTCTGGTGTCAGTCTCGCCTCGTGATGGGGTCAGTCTGGTTTCAGCCTCACATCATGATGGTGTCAGTCTGGTGTCAGCCTCGCCTCGTGATGGGGTCAGTCTGGTGTCAGCCTCGCCTCGTGATGGTGTCAGTCTGGTGTCAGCCTCGCCTCGTGATGGTGTCAGTCTGGTGTCAGCCTCGCCTCTTAATGGGGTCAGTCTGGTGTCAGCCTCGCCTCGTGATGGTGTCAGTCTGGTGTCAGCCTCGCCTAGTGATAGGGTCAGTCTGGTGTCAGCCTCGCCTCGTGATGGGGTCAGTCTGGTGTCAGCCTCGCCTCGTGATGGGGTCAGTCTGGTGTCAGCCTCACATCATGATGGTGTCAGTCTGGTGTCAGCCTCGCCTCGTGATGGGGTAAGTCTGGTGCCAGTCTCGCCTCGTGATGGGGTCAGTCTGGTGTCAGCCTCACATCATGATGGCGTCAGTCTGGTGTCAGCCTCGCCTCGTGATGGGGTCAGTCTGGTGTCAGTCTCACCTCGTGATGGGGTCAGTCTGGTGTCAGCCTCGCCTCGTGATGGTGTCAGTCTGGTGTCAGCCTCGCCTAGTGATAGGGTCAGTCTGGTGTCAGCCTCGCCTCGTGATGGGGTCAGTCTGGTGTCAGCCTCACATCATGATGGTGTCAGTCTGGTGTCAGCCTTGCCTCGTGATGGGGTCAGTCTGGTGTCAGTCTCGCCTCGTGATGGGGTCAGTCTGGTTTCAGCCTCACATCATGATGGTGTCAGTCTGGTGTCAGCCTCGCCTCGTGATGGGGTAAGTCTGGTGTCAGCCTCGCCTCGTGATGGTGTCAGTCTGGTGTCAGCCTCGACTCGTGATGGTGTCAGTCTGGTGTCAGCCTCGCCTAGTGATAGGGTCAGTCTGGTGTCAGCCTCGCCTCGTGATGGGGTCAGTCTGGTGTCAGCCTCACATCATGATGGTGTCAGTCACGTGTCAGCCTCGCCTCGTGATGGGGTCAGTGTGGTGTCAGCCTCGCCTCGTGATGGTGTCAGTCTGGTGTCAGCCTCGCCTCGTGATGGGGTCAGTCTGGTGTCAGCCTCACATCATGATGGCGTCAGTCTGGTGTCAGCCTCGCCTCGTGATGGGGTCAGTCTGGTGTCAGTCTCGCCTCGTGATGGGGTCAGTCTGGTGTCAGCCTCGCCTCGTGATGGTGTCAGTCTGGTGTCAGCCTCGCCTAGTTATAGGGTCAGTCTGGTGTCAGCCTCGCCTCGTGATGGGGTCAGTCTGGTGTCAGCCTCACATCATGATGGTGTCAGTCTGGTGTCAGCCTTGCCTCTTGATGGGGTCAGTCTGGTGTCAGTCTCGCCTCGTGATGGGGTCAGTCTGGTTTCAGCCTCACATCATGATGGTGTCAGTCTGGTGTCAGCCTCGCCTCGTGATGGGGTCAGTCTGGTGTCAGCCTCGCCTCGTGATGGTGTCAGTCTGGTGTCAGCCTCGCCTCGTGATGGTGTCAGTCTGGTGTCAGCCTCGCCTAGTGATAGGGTCAGTCTGGTGTCAGCCTCGCCTCGTGATGGGTCAGTCTGGTGTCAGCCTCACATCATGATGGTGTCAGTCACGTGTCAGCCTCGCCTCGTGATGGGGTCAGTCTGGTGTCAGCCTCGCCTCGTGATGGGGTCAGTCTGGTGTCAGCCTTGCCTCGTGATGGGGTCAGTCTGGTGTCAGCCTCGCCTAGTGATGGGGTCAGTCTGGTGTCAGCCTCACATCATGATGGTGTCAGTCAGGTGTCAGCCTCGCCTCGTGATGGGGTCAGTCTGGTGTCAGCCTCGCCTCGTGATGGAGTCAGTCTGGTGTCAGCCTCGCCTCGTGATGGGGTCAGTCTTGTGTCAGTCTCACATCATGATGGTGTCAGTCTGGTGTCAGCCTTGCCTCGTGATGGGGTCAGTCTGGTGTCAGCCTCGCCCCGTGACGGGGTCAGTCTGGTGTCAGCTTTATATCATGATGGTGTCAGTCTGGTGTCAGCATCGCCTCGTGATGGGGTCAGTCTGGTGTCAGCCTCACATCATGATGGGGTCAGTCTGGTGTCAGCCACGCCTCGTGATGGTGTCAGTCTGGTGTCAGCCTCGCCCCGTGATTGGGTCATTCCGGTGTCAGTCTCGCCTCGTGATGGGGTCAGTCTGGTGTCAGCCTCGCCTCGTGATGGGGTCAGTCTGGTGTCAGCCTCACCTCGTGATGGCGTCAGTCTGGTGTCAGCCTCGCCTAGTGATGGGGTCAGTCTGGTGTCAGCCTCACATCATGATGGTGTCAGTCAGGTGTCAGCCTCGCCTCGTGATGGGGTCAGTCTGGTGTCAGCCTCGCCTCCTGATGGGGTCAGTCTGGTGTCAGCCTCACCTCGTGATGGGGTCAGTCTGGTGTTAGCTTCGCCTCGTGATGGGGTCAGACTGGTGTCAGCCTCACATCATGATGGTGTCAGTCAGGTGTCAGCCTCGCCTCGTGATGGGGTCAGTCTGGTGTCAGCCTCGCCTCGTGATGGGGTCAGTCTTGTGTCAGTCTCACATCATGATGGTGTCAGTCTGGTGTCAGCCTTGCCTCGTGATGGGGTCAGTCTGGTGTCAGCCTCGCCTCGTGATGGTGTCAGTCTGGTGTCAGCCTCGCCTCGTGATGGTGTCAGTCTGGTGTCAGCCTCGCCTCGTGATGGGGTCAGTCTGGTGTCAGTCTTGCCTCATGATGGGGTCAGTCTGGTGTCAGCCTCACATCATGATGGTGTCAGTCTGGTGTCAGCCTCGCCTCGTGATGGTGTCAGTCTGGTGTCAGCCTCACCTAGTGATGGTGTCCGTCTGGTGTCAGTCTCGCCTCATGATGGGGTCAGTCTGGTGTCAGCCTCACATCATGATGTTGTCAGTCTGGTGTCAGCCTCGCCTCGTGATGGTGTCAGTCTGGTGTCAGCCTCACCTCGTGATGGTGTCCGTCTGGTGTCAGCCTCGCCTCGTGATGGGGTCAGTCTGGTGTCAGCCTCGCCTAGTGATGGGGTCAGTCTGGTGTCAGCCTCGCCTCGTGATGGGGTCAGTCTGGTGTCAGCCTCGCCTAGTGATGGGGTCAGTCTGGTGTCAGCCTCACATCATGATGGGGTCAGTCTGGTGTCAGCCACGTCTCGTGATGGTGTCAGTCTGGTGTCAGCCTCGCCTCGTGATGGGGTCAGTCTGGTGTCAGCCTCGCCCCGTGATGGGGTCAGTCCTGTGTCAGTCTCGCCTCGTGATGGCATCAGTCTGGTGTCAGCCTCGCCTCGTGATGGGGTCAGTCTGGTGTCAGCCTCGCCCCGTGACGGGGTCAGTCTGGTGTCAGCCTCGCCTCGTGATGGGGTCAGTCTGGTGTCAGCCTCGCCTCGTGATGGGGTGAGTCTGGTGTCAGCCTCGCCTCGTGATGGGGTCAGACTGGTGTCAGCCTCACATCATGATGGGGTCAGTCTGGTGTCAGCCTCGCCTCGTTATGTGGTCAGTCTGGTGTCAGCCTCGCCTCGAGATGGTGTCAGTCTGGTATAAGCCTCGCCTAGTGATAGGGTCAGTCTGGTGTCAGCCTCGCCTCGTGATGGGGTCAGTCTGGTGTCAGCCTCACATCATGATGGTGTCAGTCTGGTGTCAGCCTTGCCTCGTGGTGGGGTCAGTCCGGTGTCAGCCTCGCCTCGTGATGGGGTCAGTCTGGTGTCAGCCTCGCCTCGTGATGGTGTCAGTCTGGTGTAAGCCTCACATCGTGATGGTGTCAGTCTGGTGTCAGCCTCGCCTCGTGATGGGGTCAGTCTGGTGTCAGCCTCGCCTCGTGATGGGGTCAGTCTGGTGTCAGCCTCGCCTCGTGATGGGGTCAGTCTGGTGTCAGCCTCGCCTCGTGATGGGGTCAGTCTGGTGTCAGCCTCGCCTCGTGATGGGTTCAGTCTGGTGTCAGCCTAGCCTCGTGATGGGGTCAGTCTGGTGTCAGTCTCGCCTCTTGATGGGGTCAGTCTGGTTTCAGCCTCACATCGTGATGCTGTCAGTCTGGTGTCAGCCTCGCCTCGTGATGGTGTCAGTCTCGTGTCAGCCTCACATCGTGATGGTGTCAGTCTGGTGTCAGCCTCGCCTCGTGATGGGGTCAGTCTGGTGTCAGCCTCACATCATTATGGTGTCAGTCTGGTGTCAACCTCGCCTCGTGATGGGGTCAGTCTGGTGTCAGTCTCACATCATGATGGTGTCAGTCTGGTATCAGCCTCGCCTCGTGATGGGGTCAGTCTGGTGTCAGCCTCGCCTCTTGATGGGTTCAGTCTGGTGTCAGCCTTGCCTCGTGATGGTGTCAGTCTGATGTCAGCCTCGCCTCGTGATGGGGTCAGTCTGGTGTCAGCCTCGCCTCGTGATGGTGTCAGTCTGGTGTCAGCCTCGCCTAGTGATAGGGTCAGTCTGGTGTCAGCCTTGCCTCGTGATGGGGTCAGTCTGGTGTCAGCCTCTCATCATGATGGTGTCAGTCTGGTGTCAGCCTCGCCTCGTGATGGGGTCAGTCCGGTGTCAGTCTCGCCTCGTGATGGGGTAAGTCTGGTGTCAGCCTCACATCATGATGGTGTCAGTCTGGTGTCAGCCTCGCCTCGTGATGGGGTCAGTCTGGTGTCAGCCTCGCCTCGTGATGGTGTCAGTCTGGTGTCAGCCTCGCCTCGTGATGGTGTCAGTCTTGTGTCAGCCTCACCTCGTGATGGGATCTGTCTGGTGTCAGCCTCACATCATGATGGTGTCAGTCTGGTGTCAGCCTCGCCTCGTGATGGGGTCAGTCTGGTGTCAGCCTTGCCTCATGATGGGGTCAGTCTGGTGTCAGCCTCGCCTAGTGATGGGGTCAGTCTGGTGTCAGCCTCACTTCATGATGGTGTCAGTCAGGTGTCAGCCTCGCCTCGTGATGGTGTCACTCTGGTGTCAGCCTCACCTCGTGATGGTGTCCGTCTGGTGTCAGTCTCGCCTCATGATGGGGTCAGTCTGGTGTCAGCCTCACATCATGATGGTGTCAGTCTGGTGTCAGCCTCGCCTCGTGATGGTGTCAGTCTGGTGTCAGCCTCACCTCGTGATGGTGTCCGTCTGGTGTCAGCCTCGCCTCGTGATGGGGTCAGTCTGGTGTCAGCCTCGCCTAGTGATGGGGTCAGTCTGGTGTCAGCCTCGCCTCGTGATGGGGTCAGTCTGGTGTCAGCCTCGCCCCGTGACGGGGTCAGTCTGGTGTCAGCTTTATATCATGATGGTGTCAGTCTGGTGTCAGCATCGCCTCGTGATGGGGTCAGTCTGGTGTCAGCCTCACATCATGATGGGGTCAGTCTGGTGTCAGACACGCCTCGTGATGGTGTCAGTCTGGTGTCAGCCTCGCCTCATGATGGGGTCAGTCTGGTGTCAGCCTCGCCCCGTGATTGGGTCATTCCGGTGTCAGTCTCGCCTCGTGATGGGGTCAGTCTGTTGTCAGCCTCGCCTCGTGATGGGGTCAGTCTGGTGTCAGCCTCGCCTCGTGATGGGGTCAGTCTGGTGTCAGCCTCGCCTCGTGATGGGGTCAGTCTGGTGTCAGCCTCGCCCCGTGACAGGGTCAGTCTGGTGTCAGCTTTATATCATGATGGTGTCAGTCTGGTGTCAGCATCGCCTCGTGATGGGGTCAGTCTGGTGTCAGCCTCACATCATGATGGGGTCATTCTGGTGTCAGCCTCGCCTCGTGATGGGGTCAGTCTGGTGTCAGCCTCACATCATGATGGTGTCAGTCTGGTGTCAGCCTCACCTCGTGATGGGGTAAGTCTGGTGTCAGTCTCGCCTCGTGATGGGGTCAGTCTGGTGTCAGCCTCACATCATGATGGTGTCAGTCTGGTGTCAGCCTCGCCTCGTGATGGGGTCAGTCTGGTGTCAGTCTCGCCTCGTGATGGGGTCAGTCTGGTTTCAGCCTCACATCATGATGGTGTCAGTCTGGTGTCAGTCTCGCCTCATGATGGGGTCAGTCTGGTGTCAGCCTCACATCATGATGGTGTCAGTCTGGTGTCAGCCTCGCCTCGTGATGGTGTCAGTCTGGTGTCAGCCTCACCTCGTGATGGTGTCCGTCTGGTGTCAGCCTCGCCTCGTGATGGGGTCAGTCTGGTGTCAGCCTCGCCTAGTGATGGGGTCAGTCTGGTGTCAGCCTCGCCTCGTGATGGGGTCAGTCTGGTGTCAGCCTCGCCCCGTGACGGGGTCAGTCTGGTGTCAGCTTTATATCATGATGGTGTCAGTCTGGTGTCAGCATCGCCTCGTGATGGGGTCAGTCTGGTGTCAGCCTCACATCATGATGGGGTCAGTCTGGTGTCAGACACGCCTCGTGATGGTGTCAGTCTGGTGTCAGCCTCGCCTCATGATGGGGTCAGTCTGGTGTCAGCCTCGCCCCGTGATTGGGTCATTCCGGTGTCAGTCTCGCCTCGTGATGGGGTCAGTCTGTTGTCAGCCTCGCCTCGTGATGGGGTCAGTCTGGTGTCAGCCTCGCCTCGTGATGGGGTCAGTCTGGTGTCAGCCTCGCCTCGTGATGGGGTCAGTCTGGTGTCAGCCTCGCCCCGTGACAGGGTCAGTCTGGTGTCAGCTTTATATCATGATGGTGTCAGTCTGGTGTCAGCATCGCCTCGTGATGGGGTCAGTCTGGTGTCAGCCTCACATCATGATGGGGTCATTCTGGTGTCAGCCTCGCCTCGTGATGGGGTCAGTCTGGTGTCAGCCTCACATCATGATGGTGTCAGTCTGGTGTCAGCCTCACCTCGTGATGGGGTAAGTCTGGTGTCAGTCTCGCCTCGTGATGGGGTCAGTCTGGTGTCAGCCTCACATCATGATGGTGTCAGTCTGGTGTCAGCCTCGCCTCGTGATGGGGTCAGTCTGGTGTCAGTCTCGCCTCGTGATGGGGTCAGTCTGGTTTCAGCCTCACATCATGATGGTGTCAGTCTGGTGTCAGCCTCGCCTCGTGATGGGGTCAGTCTGGTGTCAGCCTCGCCTCGTGATGGTGTCAGTCTGGTGTCAGCCTCGCCTCGTGATGGTGTCAGTCTGGTGTCAGCCTCGCCTCTTAATGGGGTCAGTCTGGTGTCAGCCTCGCCTCGTGATGGTGTCAGTCTGGTGTCAGCCTCGCCTAGTGATAGGGTCAGTCTGGTGTCAGCCTCGCCTCGTGATGGGGTCAGTCTGGTGTCAGCCTCGCCTCGTGATGGGGTCAGTCTGGTGTCAGCCTCACATCATGATGGTGTCAGTCTGGTGTCAGCCTCGCCTCGTGATGGGGTAAGTCTGGTGCCAGTCTCGCCTCGTGATGGGGTCAGTCTGGTGTCAGCCTCACATCATGATGGCGTCAGTCTGGTGTCAGCCTCGCCTCGTGATGGGGTCAGTCTGGTGTCAGTCTCACCTCGTGATGGGGTCAGTCTGGTGTCAGCCTCGCCTCGTGATGGTGTCAGTCTGGTGTCAGCCTCGCCTAGTGATAGGGTCAGTCTGGTGTCAGCCTCGCCTCGTGATGGGGTCAGTCTGGTGTCAGCCTCACATCATGATGGTGTCAGTCTGGTGTCAGCCTTGCCTCGTGATGGGGTCAGTCTGGTGTCAGTCTCGCCTCATGATGGGGTCAGTCTGGTTTCAGCCTCACATCATGATGGTGTCAGTCTGGTGTCAGCCTCGCCTCGTGATGGGGTAAGTCTGGTGTCAGCCTCGCCTCGTGATGGTGTCAGTCTGGTGTCAGCCTCGACTCGTGATGGTGTCAGTCTGGTGTCAGCCTCGCCTAGTGATAGGGTCAGTCTGGTGTCAGCCTCGCCTCGTGATGGGGTCAGTCTGGTGTCAGCCTCACATCATGATGGTGTCAGTCACGTGTCAGCCTCGCCTCGTGATGGGGTCAGTGTGGTGTCAGCCTCGCCTCGTGATGGTGTCAGTCTGGTGTCAGCCTCGCCTCGTGATGGGGTCAGTCTGGTGTCAGCCTCACATCATGATGGCGTCAGTCTGGTGTCAGCCTCGCCTCGTGATGGGGTCAGTCTGGTGTCAGTCTCGCCTCGTGATGGGGTCAGTCTGGTGTCAGCCTCGCCTCGTGATGGTGTCAGTCTGGTGTCAGCCTCGCCTAGTTATAGGGTCAGTCTGGTGTCAGCCTCGCCTCGTGATGGGGTCAGTCTGGTGTCAGCCTCACATCATGATGGTGTCAGTCTGGTGTCAGCCTTGCCTCTTGATGGGGTCAGTCTGGTGTCAGTCTCGCCTCGTGATGGGGTCAGTCTGGTTTCAGCCTCACATCATGATGGTGTCAGTCTGGTGTCAGCCTCGCCTCGTGATGGGGTCAGTCTGGTGTCAGCCTCGCCTCGTGATGGTGTCAGTCTGGTGTCAGCCTCGCCTCGTGATGGTGTCAGTCTGGTGTCAGCCTCGCCTAGTGATAGGGTCAGTCTGGTGTCAGCCTCGCCTCGTGATGGGTCAGTCTGGTGTCAGCCTCACATCATGATGGTGTCAGTCACGTGTCAGCCTCGCCTCGTGATGGGGTCAGTCTGGTGTCAGCCTCACAACATGATGGGGTCAGTCTGGAGTCAGTTTCGCCTCGTCATGGGGTCAGTCTGGTGTCAGCCTCGCCTAGTGATGGGGTCAGTCTGGTGTCAGCCTCACATCATGATGGTGTCAGTCTGGTGTCAGCCTCGCCTCGTGATCGTGTCAGTCTGGTGTCAGCTTCGCCTCATGATGGGGTCAGTCTGGTGTCAGCCTCGCCTAGTGATGGGGTCAGTCTGGTGTCAGCCTCGCCTCGTGATGGGATCAGTCTGGTGTCAGCCTCGCCTCGTGATGGGGTCAGTCTGGTGTCAGTCTCACAACATGATGGGGTCAGTCTGGAGTCAGTCTCGCCTCGTCATGGGGTCAGTCTGGTGTCAGCCTCGCCTCGTGATCGTGTCAGTCTGGTGTCAGCCTCGCCTCATGATGGGGTCAGTCTGGTGTCAGCCTTGCCTAGTGATGGGGTCAGTCTGGTGTCAGCCTCGCCTCATGATGGGATCAGTCTGGTGTCAGACTCGCCTCGTGATGGGGTCAGTCTGGTGTCAGTCTCGCCTCGTGATGTGTTCAGTCTGGTGTCAGTCTCGCCTCGTGATGGGGTCAGTCTGGTGTCAGCCTCGCCTCGTGATCGTGTCAGTCTGGTGTCAGCCTCGCCTCATGATGGGGTCAGTCTGGTGTCAGCCTCGCCTAGTGATGGGGTCAGTCTGGTGTCAGCCTCGCCTCGTGATGGGATCAGTCTGGTGTCAGCCTCGCCTCGTGATGGGGTCAGTCTGGTGTCAGTCTCGCCTCGTGATGGGGTCAGTCTGGTGTCAGTCTCGCCTCGTGATGGGGTCAGTCTGGTGTCAGCCTCGCCTCGTGATGGGGTCAGTCTGGTGTCAGCCTCACATCATGATGGGGTCAGTCTGGTGTCAGTCTCGCCGCGTGATGGGGTCAGTCTGGTGTCAGTCTCGCCTCGTGATGGGGTCAGTCTGGTGTCAGCTTTATATCATGATGGTGTCAGTCTGGTGTCAGCATCGCCTCGTGATGGGGTCAGTCTGGTGTCAGCCTCACATCATGATGGGGTCATTCTGGTGTCAGCCTCGCCTCGTGATGGGGTCAGTCTGGTGTCAGCCTCACATCATGATGGTGTCAGTCTGGTGTCAGCCTCACCTCATGATGGGGTAAGTCTGGTGTCAGTCTCGCCTCGTGATGGGGTCAGTCTGGTGTCAGCCTCACATCATGATGGTGTCAGTCTGGTGTCAGCCTCGCCTCGTGATGGGGTCAGTCTGGTGTCAGTCTCGCCTCGTGATGGGGTCAGTCTGGTTTCAGCCTCACATCATGATGGTGTCAGTCTGGTGTCAGCCTCGCCTCGTGATGGGGTCAGTCTGGTGTCAGCCTCGCCTCGTGATGGTGTCAGTCTGGTGTCAGCCTCGCCTCGTGATGGTGTCAGTCTGGTGTCAGCCTCGCCTCGTGATGGGGTCAGTCTGGTGTCAGTCTCACATCATGATGGTGTCAGTCTGGTGTCAGCCTCGCCTCGTGATGGGGTCAGTCTAGTGTCAGCCTCGCCTCGTGATGGTGTCAGTCTGGTGTCAGCCTCGCCTCGTGATGGTGTCAGTCTGGTGTCAGCCTCGCCTCGTAATGGGGTCAGTCTGGTGTCAGCCTCGCCTCGTGATGGTGTCAGTCTGGTGTCAGCCTCGCCTAGTGATAGGGTCAGTCTGGTGTCAGCCTCGCCTCGTGATGGGGTCAGTCTGGTGTCAGCCTAGCCTCGTGATGGGGTCAGTCTGGTGTCAGCCTCACATCATGATGGTGTCAGTCTGGTGTCAGCCTCGCCTCGTGATGGGGTAAGTCTGGTGCCAGTCTCGCCTCGTGATGGGGTCAGTCTGGTGTCAGCCTCACATCATGATGGCGTCAGTCTGGTGTCAGCCTCGCCTCGTGATGGGGTCAGTCTGGTGTCAGTCTCACCTCGTGATGGGGTCAGTCTGGTGTCAGCCTCGCCTCGTGATGGTGTCAGTCTGGTGTCAGCCTCGCCTAGTGATAGGGTCAGTCTGGTGTCAGCCTCGCCTCGTGATGGGGTCAGTCTGGTGTCAGCCTCACATCATGATGGTGTCAGTCTGGTATCAGCCTTGCCTCGTGATGGGGTCAGTCTGGTGTCAGTCTCGCCTCGTGATGGGGTCAGTCTGGTTTCAGCCTCACATCATGATGGTGTCAGTCTGGTGTCAGCCTCGCCTCGTGATGGGGTCAGTCTGGTGTCAGCCTCGCCTCGTGATGGTGTCAGTCTGGTGTCAGCCTCGACTCGTGATGGTGTCAGTCTGGTGTCAGCCTCGCCTAGTGATAGGGTCAGTCTGGTGTCAGCCTCGCCTCGTGATGGGGTCAGTCTGGTGTCAGCCTCACATCATGATGGTGTCAGTCACGTGTCAGCCTCGCCTCGTGATGGGGTCAGTGTGGTGTCAGCCTCGCCTCGTGATGGTGTCAGTCTGGTGTCAGCCTCGCCTCGTGATGGGGTCAGTCTGGTGTCAGCCTCACATCATGATGGCGTCAGTCTGGTGTCAGTCTCGCCTCGTGATGGGGTCAGTCTGGTGTCAGCCTCGCCTCGTGATGGTGTCAGTCTGGTGTCAGCCTCGCCTAGTTATAGGGTCAGTCTGGTGTCAGCCTCGCCTCGTGATGGGGTCAGTCTGGTGTCAGCCTCACATCATGATGGTTTCAGTCTGGTGTCAGCCTTGCCTCTTGATGGTGTCAGTCTGGTGTCAGTCTCGCCTCGTGATGGGGTCAGTCTGGTTTCAGCCTCACATCATGATGGTGTCAGTCTGGTGTCAGCCTCGCCTCGTGATGGGGTCAGTCTGGTGTCAGCCTCGCCTAGTTATAGGGTCAGTCTGGTGTCAGCCTCGCCTCGTGATGGGGTCAGTCTGGTGTCAGCCTCACATCATGATGGTTTCAGTCTGGTGTCAGCCTTGCCTCTTGATGGGGTCAGTCTGGTGTCAGTCTCGCCTCGTGATGGGGTCAGTCTGGTTTCAGCCTCACATCATGATGGTGTCAGTCTGGTGTCAGCCTCGCCTCGTGATGGGGTCAGTCTGGTGTCAGCCTCGCCTCATGATGGTGTCAGTCTGGTGTCAGCCTCGCCTCGTGATGGTGTCAGTCTGGTGTCATCCTCGCCTAGTGATAGGGTCAGTCTGGTGTCAGCCTCGCCTCGTGATGGGGTCAGTCTGGTGTCAGCCTCACATCATGATGGTGTCAGTCACGTGTCAGCCTCGCCTCGTGATGGGGTCAGTCTGGTGTCAGCCTCACAACATGATGGGGTCAGTCTGGAGTCAGTCTCGCCTCGTCATGGGGTCAGTCTGGTGTCAGCCTCGCCTAGTGATGGGGTCAGTCTGGTGTCAGCCTCACATCATGATGGTGTCAGTCTGGTGTCAGCCTCGCCTCGTGATCGTGTCAGTCTGGTGTCAGCTTCGCCTCATGATGGGGTCAGTCTGGTGTCAGCCTCGCCTAGTGATGGGGTCAGTCTGTTGTCAGCCTCGCCTCGTGATGGGATCAGTCTGGTGTCAGCCTCGCCTCGTGATGGGGTCAGTCTGGTGTCAGTCTCACAACATGATGGGGTCAGTCTGGAGTCAGTCTCGCCTCGTCATGGGGTCAGTCTGGTGTCAGCCTCGCCTCGTGATCGTGTCAGTCTGGTGTCAGCCTCGCCTCATGATGGGGTCAGTCTGGTGTCAGCCTTGCCTAGTGATGGGGTCAGTCTGTTGTCAGCCTCGCCTCATGATGGGATCAGTCTGGTGTCAGACTCGCCTCGTGATGGGGTCAGTCTGGTGTCAGCCTCGCCTCGTGATGGGATCAGTCTGGTGTCAGCCTCGCCTCGTGATGGGGTCAGTCTGGTGTCAGTCTCGCCTCGTGATGGGGTCAGTCTGGTGTCAGTCTCGCTCGTGATGGGGTCAGTCTGGTGTCAGCCTCGCCTCGTGATGGGGTCAGTCTGGTGTCAGCCTCACATCATGATGGGGTCAGTCTGGTGTCAGTCTCGCCGCGTGATGGGGTCAGTCTGGTGTCAGTCTCGCCTCGTGATGGGGTTAGTCTGGTGTCAGCCTCGCCCCGTGATGGGGTCAGTCTGGTGTCAGACTCGCTTCGTGATGGACTCAGTCTGGTGTCAGCCTCACCTCGTGATGGGGTCAGTCTGGTGTCAGCCTCACCACATGATGGTGTCAGTCTGGTGTCAGCCTCGCCTCGTGATGGGGTCAGTCCGGTGTCAGTCTCGCCTCGTGATGGGGTCAGTCTGGTGTCAGCCTCGCCTCGTGATGGTGTCAGTCTGGTTTCAGCCTCGCCTTGTGATTGGGTAAGTCTGGTGTCAGCCTTGCCTCGTGACGGGTTCAGTCTGGTTTCAGCCTCGCCTCGTGATGTGGTCAGTCTGGTGTCAGCCTCGGCTCTTGATGGGGTCAGTCTGGTGTCAGTCTCGTCTCGTGATGGGGTCAGTCTGGTGTCAGCCTCGCCCCGTGACGGGGTCAGTCTGGTGTCAGCCTCACATCATGATGGTGTCAATCTTGTGACAGCTTCGCCTTGTGATGGTGTCAGTCTGGTGTCAGCCTCGCTTCGTGATGGGGTCAGTCTGGTGTCAGCCTCGCCTCGTGATGGGGTCAGTCTGGTGTCAGCCTCGCCTCGTGATGGGGTCAGTCTGGTGTCAGCCTCGCCTCGTGATGGGGTCAGTCTGGTGTCAGCCTCGCCTAGTGATGGGGTCAGTCTGGTGTCAGCCTCGCCTCGTGATGGGGTCAGTCTGGTGTCAGTCTCGCCTCGTGACGGGGTCAGTCTGGTGTCAGTCTCGCCTCGTGATGGGGTCAGTCTGGTGTCAGCCTCACATTATGATGGTGTCAGTCTGGTGTCAGCCTCGCCTCGTGATGGTGTCAGTCTGGTGTCAGCCTCGCCTCGTGATGGGGTCAGTCTGGTGTCAGCCTCGCCTAGTGATGGGGTCAGTCTGGTGTCAGCCTCACATCATGATGGGGTCAGTCTGGTGTCAGCCACGTCTCGTGATGGTGTCAGTCTGGTGTCAGCCTCGCCTCGTGATGGGGTCAGTCTGGTGTCAGCCTCGCCCCGTGATGGGGTCAGTCCTGTGTCAGTCTCGCCTCGTGATGGCGTCAGTCTGGTGTCAGCCTCGCCTCGTGATGGGGTCAGTCTGGTGTCAGCCTCGCCCCGTGATGGGGTCAGTCTGGTGTCAGCCTCGCCTCGTGATGGGGTCAGTCTGGTGTCAGCCTCACATCATGATGGGGTCAGTCTGGTGTCAGTCTCGCCGCGTGATGGGGTCAGTCTGGTGTCAGTCTCGCCTCGTGATGGGGTTAGTCTGGTGTCAGCCTCGCCCCGTGATGGGGTCAGTCTGGTGTCAGACTCGCTTCGTGATGGACTCAGTCTGGTGTCAGCCTCACCTCGTGATGGGGTCAGTCTGGTGTCAGCCTCACCACATGATGGTGTCAGTCTGGTGTCAGCCTCGCCTCGTGATGGGGTCAGTCCGGTGTCAGTCTCGCCTCGTGATGGGGTCAGTCTGGTGTCAGCCTCGCCTCGTGATGGTGTCAGTCTGGTTTCAGCCTCGCCTTGTGATTGGGTAAGTCTGGTGTCAGCCTTGCCTCGTGACGGGTTCAGTCTGGTTTCAGCCTCGCCTCGTGATGGGGTCAGTCTGGTGTCAGCCTCACAACATGATGGGGTCAGTCTGGAGTCAGTCTCGCCTCGTCATGGGGTCAGTCTGGTGTCAGCCTCGCCTAGTGATGGGGTCAGTCTGGTGTCAGCCTCACATCATGATGGTGTCAGTCTGGTGTCAGCCTCGCCTCGTGATCGTGTCAGTCTGGTGTCAGCTTCGCCTCATGATGGGGTCAGTCTGGTGTCAGCCTCGCCTAGTGATGGGGTCAGTCTGTTGTCAGCCTCGCCTCGTGATGGGATCAGTCTGGTGTCAGCCTCGCCTCGTGATGGGGTCAGTCTGGTGTCAGTCTCACAACATGATGGGGTCAGTCTGGAGTCAGTCTCGCCTCGTCATGGGGTCAGTCTGGTGTCAGCCTCGCCTCGTGATCGTGTCAGTCTGGTGTCAGCCTCGCCTCATGATGGGGTCAGTCTGGTGTCAGCCTTGCCTAGTGATGGGGTCAGTCTGTTGTCAGCCTCGCCTCATGATGGGATCAGTCTGGTGTCAGACTCGCCTCGTGATGGGGTCAGTCTGGTGTCAGCCTCGCCTCGTGATGGGATCAGTCTGGTGTCAGCCTCGCCTCGTGATGGGGTCAGTCTGGTGTCAGTCTCGCCTCGTGATGGGGTCAGTCTGGTGTCAGTCTCGCTCGTGATGGGGTCAGTCTGGTGTCAGCCTCGCCTCGTGATGGGGTCAGTCTGGTGTCAGCCTCACATCATGATGGGGTCAGTCTGGTGTCAGTCTCGCCGCGTGATGGGGTCAGTCTGGTGTCAGTCTCGCCTCGTGATGGGGTTAGTCTGGTGTCAGCCTCGCCCCGTGATGGGGTCAGTCTGGTGTCAGACTCGCTTCGTGATGGACTCAGTCTGGTGTCAGCCTCACCTCGTGATGGGGTCAGTCTGGTGTCAGCCTCACCACATGATGGTGTCAGTCTGGTGTCAGCCTCGCCTCGTGATGGGGTCAGTCCGGTGTCAGTCTCGCCTCGTGATGGGGTCAGTCTGGTGTCAGCCTCGCCTCGTGATGGTGTCAGTCTGGTTTCAGCCTCGCCTTGTGATTGGGTAAGTCTGGTGTCAGCCTTGCCTCGTGACGGGTTCAGTCTGGTTTCAGCCTCGCCTCGTGATGTGGTCAGTCTGGTGTCAGCCTCGGCTCTTGATGGGGTCAGTCTGGTGTCAGTCTCGTCTCGTGATGGGGTCAGTCTGGTGTCAGCCTCGCCCCGTGACGGGGTCAGTCTGGTGTCAGCCTCACATCATGATGGTGTCAATCTTGTGACAGCTTCGCCTTGTGATGGTGTCAGTCTGGTGTCAGCCTCGCTTCGTGATGGGGTCAGTCTGGTGTCAGCCTCGCCTCGTGATGGGGTCAGTCTGGTGTCAGCCTCGCCTCGTGATGGGGTCAGTCTGGTGTCAGCCTCGCCTCGTGATGGGGTCAGTCTGGTGTCAGCCTCGCCTAGTGATGGGGTCAGTCTGGTGTCAGCCTCGCCTCGTGATGGGGTCAGTCTGGTGTCAGTCTCGCCTCGTGACGGGGTCAGTCTGGTGTCAGTCTCGCCTCGTGATGGGGTCAGTCTGGTGTCAGCCTCACATTATGATGGTGTCAGTCTGGTGTCAGCCTCGCCTCGTGATGGTGTCAGTCTGGTGTCAGCCTCGCCTCGTGATGGGGTCAGTCTGGTGTCAGCCTCGCCTAGTGATGGGGTCAGTCTGGTGTCAGCCTCACATCATGATGGGGTCAGTCTGGTGTCAGCCACGTCTCGTGATGGTGTCAGTCTGGTGTCAGCCTCGCCTCGTGATGGGGTCAGTCTGGTGTCAGCCTCGCCCCGTGATGGGGTCAGTCCTGTGTCAGTCTCGCCTCGTGATGGCGTCAGTCTGGTGTCAGCCTCGCCTCGTGATGGGGTCAGTCTGGTGTCAGCCTCGCCCCGTGATGGGGTCAGTCTGGTGTCAGCCTCGCCTCGTGATGGGGTCAGTCTGGTGTCAGCCTCACATCATGATGGGGTCAGTCTGGTGTCAGTCTCGCCGCGTGATGGGGTCAGTCTGGTGTCAGTCTCGCCTCGTGATGGGGTTAGTCTGGTGTCAGCCTCGCCCCGTGATGGGGTCAGTCTGGTGTCAGACTCGCTTCGTGATGGACTCAGTCTGGTGTCAGCCTCACCTCGTGATGGGGTCAGTCTGGTGTCAGCCTCACCACATGATGGTGTCAGTCTGGTGTCAGCCTCGCCTCGTGATGGGGTCAGTCCGGTGTCAGTCTCGCCTCGTGATGGGGTCAGTCTGGTGTCAGCCTCGCCTCGTGATGATGTCAGTCTGGTTTCAGCCTCGCCTTGTGATTGGGTAAGTCTGGTGTCAGCCTTGCCTCGTGACGGGTTCAGTCTGGTTTCAGCCTCGCCTCGTGATGTGGTCAGTCTGGTGTCAGCCTCGGCTCTTGATGGGGTCAGTCTGGTGTCAGTCTCGTCTCGTGATGGGGTCAGTCTGGTGTCAGCCTCGCCCCGTGACGGGGTCAGTCTGGTGTCAGCCTCACATCATGATGGTGTCAATCTTGTGACAGCTTCGCCTTGTGATGGTGTCAGTCTGGTGTCAGCCTCGCTTCGTGATGGGGTCAGTCTGGTGTCAGCCTCGCCTCGTGATGGGGTCAGTCTGGTGTCAGCATCGCCTCGTGATGGGGTCAGTCTGGTGTCAGCCTCACATCATGATGGGGTCATTCTGGTGTCAGCCTCGCCTCGTGATGGGGTCAGTCTGGTGTCAGCCTCACATCATGATGGTGTCAGTCTGGTGTCAGCCTCACCTCATGATGGGGTAAGTCTGGTGTCAGTCTCGCCTCGTGATGGGGTCAGTCTGGTGTCAGCCTCACATCATGATGGTGTCAGTCTGGTGTCAGCCTCGCCTCGTGATGGGGTCAGTCTGGTGTCAGTCTCGCCTCGTGATGGGGTCAGTCTGGTTTCAGCCTCACATCATGATGGTGTCAGTCTGGTGTCAGCCTCGCCTCGTGATGGGGTCAGTCTGGTGTCAGCCTCGCCTCGTGATGGTGTCAGTCTGGTGTCAGCCTCGCCTCGTGATGGTGTCAGTCTGGTGTCAGCCTCGCCTCGTGATGGGGTCAGTCTGGTGTCAGTCTCACATCATGATGGTGTCAGTCTGGTGTCAGCCTCGCCTCGTGATGGGGTCAGTCTAGTGTCAGCCTCGCCTCGTGATGGTGTCAGTCTGGTGTCAGCCTCGCCTCGTGATGGTGTCAGTCTGGTGTCAGCCTCGCCTCGTAATGGGGTCAGTCTGGTGTCAGCCTCGCCTCGTGATGGTGTCAGTCTGGTGTCAGCCTCGCCTAGTGATAGGGTCAGTCTGGTGTCAGCCTCGCCTCGTGATGGGGTCAGTCTGGTGTCAGCCTAGCCTCGTGATGGGGTCAGTCTGGTGTCAGCCTCACATCATGATGGTGTCAGTCTGGTGTCAGCCTCGCCTCGTGATGGGGTAAGTCTGGTGCCAGTCTCGCCTCGTGATGGGGTCAGTCTGGTGTCAGCCTCACATCATGATGGCGTCAGTCTGGTGTCAGCCTCGCCTCATGATGGGGTCAGTCTGGTGTCAGTCTCACCTCGTGATGGGGTCAGTCTGGTGTCAGCCTCGCCTCGTGATGGTGTCAGTCTGGTGTCAGCCTCGCCTAGTGATAGGGTCAGTCTGGTGTCAGCCTCGCCTCGTGATGGGGTCAGTCTGGTGTCAGCCTCACATCATGATGGTGTCAGTCTGGTATCAGCCTTGCCTCGTGATGGGGTCAGTCTGGTGTCAGTCTCGCCTCGTGATGGGGTCAGTCTGGTTTCAGCCTCACATCATGATGGTGTCAGTCTGGTGTCAGCCTCGCCTCGTGATGGGGTCAGTCTGGTGTCAGCCTCGCCTCGTGATGGTGTCAGTCTGGTGTCAGCCTCGACTCGTGATGGTGTCAGTCTGGTGTCAGCCTCGCCTAGTGATAGGGTCAGTCTGGTGTCAGCCTCGCCTCGTGATGGGGTCAGTCTGGTGTCAGCCTCACATCATGATGGTGTCAGTCACGTGTCAGCCTCGCCTCGTGATGGGGTCAGTGTGGTGTCAGCCTCGCCTCGTGATGGTGTCAGTCTGGTGTCAGCCTCGCCTCGTGATGGGGTCAGTCTGGTGTCAGCCTCACATCATGATGGCGTCAGTCTGGTGTCAGTCTCGCCTCGTGATGGGGTCAGTCTGGTGTCAGCCTCGCCTCGTGATGGTGTCAGTCTGGTGTCAGCCTCGCCTAGTTATAGGGTCAGTCTGGTGTCAGCCTCGCCTCGTGATGGGGTCAGTCTGGTGTCAGCCTCACATCATGATGGTTTCAGTCTGGTGTCAGCCTTGCCTCTTGATGGGGTCAGTCTGGTGTCAGTCTCGCCTCGTGATGGGGTCAGTCTGGTTTCAGCCTCACATCATGATGGTGTCAGTCTGGTGTCAGCCTCGCCTCGTGATGGGGTCAGTCTGGTGTCAGCCTCGCCTAGTTATAGGGTCAGTCTGGTGTCAGCCTCGCCTCGTGATGGGGTCAGTCTGGTGTCAGCCTCACATCATGATGGTTTCAGTCTGGTGTCAGCCTTGCCTCTTGATGGGGTCAGTCTGGTGTCAGTCTCGCCTCGTGATGGGGTCAGTCTGGTTTCAGCCTCACATCATGATGGTGTCAGTCTGGTGTCAGCCTCGCCTCGTGATGGGGTCAGTCTGGTGTCAGCCTCGCCTCATGATGGTGTCAGTCTGGTGTCAGCCTCGCCTCGTGATGGTGTCAGTCTGGTGTCATCCTCGCCTAGTGATAGGGTCAGTCTGGTGTCAGCCTCGCCTCGTGATGGGGTCAGTCTGGTGTCAGCCTCACATCATGATGGTGTCAGTCACGTGTCAGCCTCGCCTCGTGATGGGGTCAGTCTGGTGTCAGCCTCACAACATGATGGGGTCAGTCTGGAGTCAGTCTCGCCTCGTCATGGGGTCAGTCTGGTGTCAGCCTCGCCTAGTGATGGGGTCAGTCTGGTGTCAGCCTCACATCATGATGGTGTCAGTCTGGTGTCAGCCTCGCCTCGTGATCGTGTCAGTCTGGTGTCAGCTTCGCCTCATGATGGGGTCAGTCTGGTGTCAGCCTCGCCTAGTGATGGGGTCAGTCTGTTGTCAGCCTCGCCTCGTGATGGGATCAGTCTGGTGTCAGCCTCGCCTCGTGATGGGGTCAGTCTGGTGTCAGTCTCACAACATGATGGGGTCAGTCTGGAGTCAGTCTCGCCTCGTCATGGGGTCAGTCTGGTGTCAGCCTCGCCTCGTGATCGTGTCAGTCTGGTGTCAGCCTCGCCTCATGATGGGGTCAGTCTGGTGTCAGCCTTGCCTAGTGATGGGGTCAGTCTGTTGTCAGCCTCGCCTCATGATGGGATCAGTCTGGTGTCAGACTCGCCTCGTGATGGGGTCAGTCTGGTGTCAGCCTCGCCTCGTGATGGGATCAGTCTGGTGTCAGCCTCGCCTCGTGATGGGGTCAGTCTGGTGTCAGTCTCGCCTCGTGATGGGGTCAGTCTGGTGTCAGTCTCGCTCGTGATGGGGTCAGTCTGGTGTCAGCCTCGCCTCGTGATGGGGTCAGTCTGGTGTCAGCCTCACATCATGATGGGGTCAGTCTGGTGTCAGTCTCGCCGCGTGATGGGGTCAGTCTGGTGTCAGTCTCGCCTCGTGATGGGGTTAGTCTGGTGTCAGCCTCGCCCCGTGATGGGGTCAGTCTGGTGTCAGACTCGCTTCGTGATGGACTCAGTCTGGTGTCAGCCTCACCTCGTGATGGGGTCAGTCTGGTGTCAGCCTCACCACATGATGGTGTCAGTCTGGTGTCAGCCTCGCCTCGTGATGGGGTCAGTCCGGTGTCAGTCTCGCCTCGTGATGGGGTCAGTCTGGTGTCAGCCTCGCCTCGTGATGGTGTCAGTCTGGTTTCAGCCTCGCCTTGTGATTGGGTAAGTCTGGTGTCAGCCTTGCCTCGTGACGGGTTCAGTCTGGTTTCAGCCTCGCCTCGTGATGTGGTCAGTCTGGTGTCAGCCTCGGCTCTTGATGGGGTCAGTCTGGTGTCAGTCTCGTCTCGTGATGGGGTCAGTCTGGTGTCAGCCTCGCCCCGTGACGGGGTCAGTCTGGTGTCAGCCTCACATCATGATGGTGTCAATCTTGTGACAGCTTCGCCTTGTGATGGTGTCAGTCTGGTGTCAGCCTCGCTTCGTGATGGGGTCAGTCTGGTGTCAGCCTCGCCTCGTGATGGGGTCAGTCTGGTGTCAGCCTCGCCTCGTGATGGGGTCAGTCTGGTGTCAGCCTCGCCTCGTGATGGGGTCAGTCTGGTGTCAGCCTCGCCTAGTGATGGGGTCAGTCTGGTGTCAGCCTCGCCTCGTGATGGGGTCAGTCTGGTGTCAGTCTCGCCTCGTGACGGGGTCAGTCTGGTGTCAGTCTCGCCTCGTGATGGGGTCAGTCTGGTGTCAGCCTCACATTATGATGGTGTCAGTCTGGTGTCAGCCTCGCCTCGTGATGGTGTCAGTCTGGTGTCAGCCTCGCCTCGTGATGGGGTCAGTCTGGTGTCAGCCTCGCCTAGTGATGGGGTCAGTCTGGTGTCAGCCTCACATCATGATGGGGTCAGTCTGGTGTCAGCCACGTCTCGTGATGGTGTCAGTCTGGTGTCAGCCTCGCCTCGTGATGGGGTCAGTCTGGTGTCAGCCTCGCCCCGTGATGGGGTCAGTCCTGTGTCAGTCTCGCCTCGTGATGGCGTCAGTCTGGTGTCAGCCTCGCCTCGTGATGGGGTCAGTCTGGTGTCAGCCTCGCCCCGTGATGGGGTCAGTCTGGTGTCAGCCTCGCCTCGTGATGGGGTCAGTCTGGTGTCAGCCTCACATCATGATGGGGTCAGTCTGGTGTCAGTCTCGCCGCGTGATGGGGTCAGTCTGGTGTCAGTCTCGCCTCGTGATGGGGTTAGTCTGGTGTCAGCCTCGCCCCGTGATGGGGTCAGTCTGGTGTCAGACTCGCTTCGTGATGGACTCAGTCTGGTGTCAGCCTCACCTCGTGATGGGGTCAGTCTGGTGTCAGCCTCACCACATGATGGTGTCAGTCTGGTGTCAGCCTCGCCTCGTGATGGGGTCAGTCCGGTGTCAGTCTCGCCTCGTGATGGGGTCAGTCTGGTGTCAGCCTCGCCTCGTGATGATGTCAGTCTGGTTTCAGCCTCGCCTTGTGATTGGGTAAGTCTGGTGTCAGCCTTGCCTCGTGACGGGTTCAGTCTGGTTTCAGCCTCGCCTCGTGATGTGGTCAGTCTGGTGTCAGCCTCGGCTCTTGATGGGGTCAGTCTGGTGTCAGTCTCGTCTCGTGATGGGGTCAGTCTGGTGTCAGCCTCGCCCCGTGACGGGGTCAGTCTGGTGTCAGCCTCACATCATGATGGTGTCAATCTTGTGACAGCTTCGCCTTGTGATGGTGTCAGTCTGGTGTCAGCCTCGCTTCGTGATGGGGTCAGTCTGGTGTCAGCCTCGCCTCGTGATGGGGTCAGTCTGGTGTCAGCCTCGCCTCGTGATGGGGTCAGTCTGGTGTCAGCCTCGCCTCGTGATGGGGTCAGTCTGGTGTCAGCCTCGCCTAGTGATGGGGTCAGTCTGGTGTCAGCCTCGCCTCGTGATGGGGTCAGTCTGGTGTCAGTCTCGCCTCGTGACGGGGTCAGTCTGGTGTCAGTCTCGCCTCGTGATGGGGTCAGTCTGGTGTCAGCCTCACATTATGATGGTGTCAGTCTGGTGTCAGCCTCGCCTCGTGATGGTGTCAGTCTGGTGTCAGCCTCGCCTCGTGATGGGGTCAGTCTGGTGTCAGCCTCGCCTAGTGATGGGGTCAGTCTGGTGTCAGCCTCACATCATGATGGGGTCAGTCTGGTGTCAGCCACGTCTCGTGATGGTGTCAGTCTGGTGTCAGCCTCGCCTCGTGATGGGGTCAGTCTGGTGTCAGCCTCGCCCCGTGATGGGGTCAGTCCTGTGTCAGTCTCGCCTCGTGATGGCGTCAGTCTGGTGTCAGCCTCGCCTCGTGATGGGGTCAGTCTGGTGTCAGCCTCGCCCCGTGATGGGGTCAGTCTGGTGTCAGCCTCGCCTCGTGATGGGGTCAGTCTGGTGTCAGCCTCGCCTCGTGATGGGGTAAGTCTGGTGTCAGCATGGCCTCGTGATGGGGTCAGTATGGTGTCAGTCTCGCCTCGTGATGGGGTCAGTCTGGTGTCAGCTTCGTCCCGTGATGGGGTCAGTCTGGTGTCAGTCTCGCCTCGTGATGGGGTCAGTCTGGTGTCAGCCTCACATCATGATGGTGTCAGTCTGGTGTCAGCCTCGCCTCGTGATGGTGTCAGTCTGGTGTCAGCCTCGCCTCGTGATGGAGTCAGTCTGGTGTCAGCCTCGCCTAGTGATGGGATCAGTCTGGTGTCAGCCTCACATCATGATGGGGTCAGTCTGGTGTCAGCCTCACCTCGTGATGGTGTCAGTCTTGTGTCAGCCTCGCCTCGTGATGGGGTCAGTCTGGTGTCAGCCTCGCCTAGTGATGGGGTCAGTCTGGTGTCAGCCTCAAATCATGATGGGATCAGTCTGATGTCAGCTTCGCCTCGTCATGGGGTCAGTCTGGTGTCAGTCTCGCCTCGTGATGGTGTCAGTCTGGTGTCAGTCTCGCCTCGTGATGGGGTCAGTCTGGTGTCAGCCTCGTCCCGTGATGCTGTCAGTCTGGTGTCAGCCTCACATCGTGATGGTGTCAGTCTGGTGTCAGCCTCGCCTTGTGATGGGGTCAGTCTTGTGTCAGTCTCGCCTCGTGATGGAGTCAGTCTGGTGTCAGCCTCGCCTCGTGATGGGGTCAGTCTGGTGTCAGTCTCGCCTAGTGATGGGGTCAGTCTGGTGTCAGCCTCAAATCATGATGGTGTCAGTCTGGTGTCAGCCTCGCCTCGTGATGGTGTCAGTCTGGTGTCAGCCTTGCCTCATGATGGGGTCTGTCTGGTGTCAGCCTCGCCTCGTAATGGGGTCAGTCTGGTGTCAGCCTCACATCATGATGGGGTCAGTCTGGTGTCAGTCTCGCCTCGTGATGGGGTCAGTCTGGTGTCAGCCTCGCCTCGTGATGGGGTCAGTCTGGTGTCAGCCTTGCCTCGTGATGGGGTCAGTCTGGTGTCAGCCTCGCCTAGTGATGGGGTCAGTCTGGTGTGAGTCTCGCCTCGTGATGGGGTCAGTCTGGTGTCAGTCTCGCCTCGTGATGGGGTCAGTCTGGTGTCAGCTTCGCCTCGTAATGGGGTCAGTCTGGTGTCAGCCTCGCCCCGTGACGGTAGTCAGTCTGGTGTCAGCCTCATATCATGATGGTGTCAGTCTGGTGTCAGTCACGCCTCGTGATGGTGTCAGTCTGGTGTCAGCCTTGCCTCGTGATGGGGTCAATCTGGTGTCAGCCTCGCCTCGTGATGGGGTCATTCCGGTGTCAGTCTCGCCTCGTGATGGGGTCAGTCTGGTGTCAGTCTCGCCTCGTGATGGGGTCAGTCTGGTGTCAGCCTCACCTCGTGATGGGGTCAGTCTGGTGTCAGCCTCGCCCCGTGACGGGGTCAATCTGGTGTCAGCCTCACATCATGATGGTGTCAGTCTGGTGTCAGCCTCGCCTCGTGATGGGGTCAGTCCGGTGTCAGTCTCGCCTCGTGATGGGGTCAGTCTGGTGTCAGCCTCGCCTTGTGATTGGGTCAGTCTGGTGTCAGCCTCGCCTCGTGATGGGGTCAGTCTCGTGTCAGCCTCGCCTCTTGATGGGGTCAGTCTGGTGTCAGTCTCGTCTCGTGATGGGGTCAGTCTGGTGTTAGCCTCGTCTCGTGATGGGGTCAGTCTGGTGTCAGCCTCGCCTCGTGATGGGGTCAGTCTGGTGTCAGCCTCGCCTCGTGATGGGGTCAGTCTGGTGTCAGCCTCGTCTCGTGATGGGGTCAGTCTGGTGTCAGCCTCGCCTCGTGATGGGGTCAGTCTGGTGTCAGTCTCGCCTCGTGATGGGGTTATTCTGTTGTCAGTCTCGCCTCGTGATGGGGTCAGTCTGGTGTCATCCTCACATTATGATGGTGTCAGTCTGGTGTCAGCCTCGCCTCGTGATGGTGTCAGTCTGGTGTCAGCCTCGCCTCGTGATGGGGTCAGTCTGGTGTCAGCCTCACATCATGATGGGGTCAGTCTGGTGTCAGCCACGCATCGTGATGGTGTCAGTCTGGTGTCAGCCTCGCCTCGTGATGGGGTCAGTCTGGTGTCAGCCTCGCCTCGTGATGGGGTCAGTCCGGTGTCAGTCTCGCCTCGTGATGGGGCCAGTCTGGTGTCAGCCTCGCCTCTTGATGGGGTCAGTCTGGTGTCAGTCTCGTCTCGTGATGGGGTCAGTCTGGTGTCAGCCTCGCCCCGTGATGGGGTCAGTCTGGTGTCAGCCTCGCCCCGTGACGGGGTCAGTGTGGTGTCAGCCTCACATCATTATGGTGTCAATCTGGTGTCAGCTTCGCCTTGTGATGGTGTCAGTCTGTTGTCAGCCTCGCCTCGTGATGGGGTAAGTCTGGTGTCAGCATGGCCTCGTGATGGGGTCAGTATGGTGTCAGTCTCGCCTCGTGATGGGGTCAGTCTGGTGTCAGCTTCGTCCCGTGATGGGGCCAGTCTGGTGTCAGTCTCGCCTCGTGATGGGGTCAGTCTGGTGTCAGCCTCACATCATGATGGTGTCAGTCTGGTGTCAGCCTCGCCTCGTGATGGTGTCAGTCTGGTGTCAGCCTCGCCTCGTGATGGGGTCAGTCTGGTGTCAGTCTCGCCTAGTGATGGGATCAGTCTGGTGTCAGCCTCACATCATGATGGGGTCAGTCTGGTGTCAGCCTCACCTCGTGATGGTGTCAGTCTTGTGTCAGCCTCGCCTCGTGATGGGGTCAGTCTGGTGTCAGCCTCGCCTAGTGATGGGGTCAGTCTGGTGTCAGCCTCAAATCATGATGGGATCAGTCTGATGTCAGCTTCGCCTCGTCATGGGGTCAGTCTGGTGTCAGTCTCGCCTCGTGATGGTGTCAGTCTGGTGTCAGTCTCGCCTCGTGATGGGGTCAGTCTGGTGTCAGCCTCACATTATGATGGTGTCAGTCTGGTGTCAGCCTCGCCTCGTGATGGTGTCAGTCTGGTGTCAGCCTCGCCTCGTGATGGGGTCAGTCTGGTGTCAGCCTCGCCTAGTGATGGGGTCAGTCTGGTGTCAGCCTCACATCATGATGGGGTCAGTCTGGTGTCAGCCACGTCTCGTGATGGTGTCAGTCTGGTGTCAGCCTCGCCTCGTGATGGGGTCAGTCTGGTGTCAGCCTCGCCCCGTGATGGGGTCAGTCCTGTGTCAGTCTCGCCTCGTGATGGCGTCAGTCTGGTGTCAGCCTCGCCTCGTGATGGGGTCAGTCTGGTGTCAGCCTCGCCCCGTGATGGGGTCAGTCTGGTGTCAGCCTCGCCTCGTGATGGGGTCAGTCTGGTGTCAGCCTCACATCATGATGGGGTCAGTCTGGTGTCAGTCTCGCCGCGTGATGGGGTCAGTCTGGTGTCAGTCTCGCCTCGTGATGGGGTTAGTCTGGTGTCAGCCTCGCCCCGTGATGGGGTCAGTCTGGTGTCAGACTCGCTTCGTGATGGACTCAGTCTGGTGTCAGCCTCACCTCGTGATGGGGTCAGTCTGGTGTCAGCCTCACCACATGATGGTGTCAGTCTGGTGTCAGCCTCGCCTCGTGATGGGGTCAGTCCGGTGTCAGTCTCGCCTCGTGATGGGGTCAGTCTGGTGTCAGCCTCGCCTCGTGATGATGTCAGTCTGGTTTCAGCCTCGCCTTGTGATTGGGTAAGTCTGGTGTCAGCCTTGCCTCGTGACGGGTTCAGTCTGGTTTCAGCCTCGCCTCGTGATGTGGTCAGTCTGGTGTCAGCCTCGGCTCTTGATGGGGTCAGTCTGGTGTCAGTCTCGTCTCGTGATGGGGTCAGTCTGGTGTCAGCCTCGCCCCGTGACGGGGTCAGTCTGGTGTCAGCCTCACATCATGATGGTGTCAATCTTGTGACAGCTTCGCCTTGTGATGGTGTCAGTCTGGTGTCAGCCTCGCTTCGTGATGGGGTCAGTCTGGTGTCAGCCTCGCCTCGTGATGGGGTCAGTCTGGTGTCAGCCTCGCCTCGTGATGGGGTCAGTCTGGTGTCAGCCTCGCCTCGTGATGGGGTCAGTCTGGTGTCAGCCTCGCCTAGTGATGGGGTCAGTCTGGTGTCAGCCTCGCCTCGTGATGGGGTCAGTCTGGTGTCAGTCTCGCCTCGTGACGGGGTCAGTCTGGTGTCAGTCTCGCCTCGTGATGGGGTCAGTCTGGTGTCAGCCTCACATTATGATGGTGTCAGTCTGGTGTCAGCCTCGCCTCGTGATGGTGTCAGTCTGGTGTCAGCCTCGCCTCGTGATGGGGTCAGTCTGGTGTCAGCCTCGCCTAGTGATGGGGTCAGTCTGGTGTCAGCCTCACATCATGATGGGGTCAGTCTGGTGTCAGCCACGTCTCGTGATGGTGTCAGTCTGGTGTCAGCCTCGCCTCGTGATGGGGTCAGTCTGGTGTCAGCCTCGCCCCGTGATGGGGTCAGTCCTGTGTCAGTCTCGCCTCGTGATGGCGTCAGTCTGGTGTCAGCCTCGCCTCGTGATGGGGTCAGTCTGGTGTCAGCCTCGCCCCGTGATGGGGTCAGTCTGGTGTCAGCCTCGCCTCGTGATGGGGTCAGTCTGGTGTCAGCCTCGCCTCGTGATGGGGTAAGTCTGGTGTCAGCATGGCCTCGTGATGGGGTCAGTATGGTGTCAGTCTCGCCTCGTGATGGGGTCAGTCTGGTGTCAGCTTCGTCCCGTGATGGGGTCAGTCTGGTGTCAGTCTCGCCTCGTGATGGGGTCAGTCTGGTGTCAGCCTCACATCATGATGGTGTCAGTCTGGTGTCAGCCTCGCCTCGTGATGGTGTCAGTCTGGTGTCAGCCTCGCCTCGTGATGGAGTCAGTCTGGTGTCAGCCTCGCCTAGTGATGGGATCAGTCTGGTGTCAGCCTCACATCATGATGGGGTCAGTCTGGTGTCAGCCTCACCTCGTGATGGTGTCAGTCTTGTGTCAGCCTCGCCTCGTGATGGGGTCAGTCTGGTGTCAGCCTCGCCTAGTGATGGGGTCAGTCTGGTGTCAGCCTCAAATCATGATGGGATCAGTCTGATGTCAGCTTCGCCTCGTCATGGGGTCAGTCTGGTGTCAGTCTCGCCTCGTGATGGTGTCAGTCTGGTGTCAGTCTCGCCTCGTGATGGGGTCAGTCTGGTGTCAGCCTCGTCCCGTGATGCTGTCAGTCTGGTGTCAGCCTCACATCGTGATGGTGTCAGTCTGGTGTCAGCCTCGCCTTGTGATGGGGTCAGTCTTGTGTCAGTCTCGCCTCGTGATGGAGTCAGTCTGGTGTCAGCCTCGCCTCGTGATGGGGTCAGTCTGGTGTCAGTCTCGCCTAGTGATGGGGTCAGTCTGGTGTCAGCCTCAAATCATGATGGTGTCAGTCTGGTGTCAGCCTCGCCTCGTGATGGTGTCAGTCTGGTGTCAGCCTTGCCTCATGATGGGGTCTGTCTGGTGTCAGCCTCGCCTCGTAATGGGGTCAGTCTGGTGTCAGCCTCACATCATGATGGGGTCAGTCTGGTGTCAGTCTCGCCTCGTGATGGGGTCAGTCTGGTGTCAGCCTCGCCTCGTGATGGGGTCAGTCTGGTGTCAGCCTTGCCTCGTGATGGGGTCAGTCTGGTGTCAGCCTCGCCTAGTGATGGGGTCAGTCTGGTGTGAGTCTCGCCTCGTGATGGGGTCAGTCTGGTGTCAGTCTCGCCTCGTGATGGGGTCAGTCTGGTGTCAGCTTCGCCTCGTAATGGGGTCAGTCTGGTGTCAGCCTCGCCCCGTGACGGTAGTCAGTCTGGTGTCAGCCTCATATCATGATGGTGTCAGTCTGGTGTCAGTCACGCCTCGTGATGGTGTCAGTCTGGTGTCAGCCTTGCCTCGTGATGGGGTCAATCTGGTGTCAGCCTCGCCTCGTGATGGGGTCATTCCGGTGTCAGTCTCGCCTCGTGATGGGGTCAGTCTGGTGTCAGTCTCGCCTCGTGATGGGGTCAGTCTGGTGTCAGCCTCACCTCGTGATGGGGTCAGTCTGGTGTCAGCCTCGCCCCGTGACGGGGTCAATCTGGTGTCAGCCTCACATCATGATGGTGTCAGTCTGGTGTCAGCCTCGCCTCGTGATGGGGTCAGTCCGGTGTCAGTCTCGCCTCGTGATGGGGTCAGTCTGGTGTCAGCCTCGCCTTGTGATTGGGTCAGTCTGGTGTCAGCCTCGCCTCGTGATGGGGTCAGTCTCGTGTCAGCCTCGCCTCTTGATGGGGTCAGTCTGGTGTCAGTCTCGTCTCGTGATGGGGTCAGTCTGGTGTTAGCCTCGTCTCGTGATGGGGTCAGTCTGGTGTCAGCCTCGCCTCGTGATGGGGTCAGTCTGGTGTCAGCCTCGCCTCGTGATGGGGTCAGTCTGGTGTCAGCCTCGTCTCGTGATGGGGTCAGTCTGGTGTCAGCCTCGCCTCGTGATGGGGTCAGTCTGGTGTCAGTCTCGCCTCGTGATGGGGTTATTCTGTTGTCAGTCTCGCCTCGTGATGGGGTCAGTCTGGTGTCATCCTCACATTATGATGGTGTCAGTCTGGTGTCAGCCTCGCCTCGTGATGGTGTCAGTCTGGTGTCAGCCTCGCCTCGTGATGGGGTCAGTCTGGTGTCAGCCTCACATCATGATGGGGTCAGTCTGGTGTCAGCCACGCATCGTGATGGTGTCAGTCTGGTGTCAGCCTCGCCTCGTGATGGGGTCAGTCTGGTGTCAGCCTCGCCTCGTGATGGGGTCAGTCCGGTGTCAGTCTCGCCTCGTGATGGGGCCAGTCTGGTGTCAGCCTCGCCTCTTGATGGGGTCAGTCTGGTGTCAGTCTCGTCTCGTGATGGGGTCAGTCTGGTGTCAGCCTCGCCCCGTGATGGGGTCAGTCTGGTGTCAGCCTCGCCCCGTGACGGGGTCAGTGTGGTGTCAGCCTCACATCATTATGGTGTCAATCTGGTGTCAGCTTCGCCTTGTGATGGTGTCAGTCTGTTGTCAGCCTCGCCTCGTGATGGGGTAAGTCTGGTGTCAGCATGGCCTCGTTATGGGGTCAGTATGGTGTCAGTCTCGCCTCGTGATGGGGTCAGTCTGGTGTCAGCTTCGTCCCGTGATGGGGCCAGTCTGGTGTCAGTCTCGCCTCGTGATGGGGTCAGTCTGGTGTCAGCCTCACATCATGATGGTGTCAGTCTGGTGTCAGCCTCGCCTCGTGATGGTGTCAGTCTGGTGTCAGCCTCGCCTCGTGATGGGGTCAGTCTGGTGTCAGTCTCGCCTAGTGATGGGATCAGTCTGGTGTCAGCCTCACATCATGATGGGGTCAGTCTGGTGTCAGCCTCACCTCGTGATGGTGTCAGTCTTGTGTCAGCCTCGCCTCGTGATGGGGTCAGTCTGGTGTCAGCCTCGCCTAGTGATGGGGTCAGTCTGGTGTCAGCCTCAAATCATGATGGGATCAGTCTGATGTCAGCTTCGCCTCGTCATGGGGTCAGTCTGGTGTCAGTCTCGCCTCGTGATGGTGTCAGTCTGGTGTCAGTCTCGCCTCGTGATGGGGTCAGTCTGGTGTCAGCCTCGTCCCGTGATGCTGTCAGTCTGGTGTCAGCCTCACATCGTGATGGTGTCAGTCTGGTGTCAGCCTCGCCTTGTGATGGGGTCAGTCTTGTGTCAGTCTCGCCTCGTGATGGAGTCAGTCTGGTGTCAGCCTCGCCTCGTGATGGGGTCAGTCTGGTGTCAGTCTCGCCTAGTGATGGGGTCAGTCTGGTGTCAGCCTCAAATCATGATGGTGTCAGCCTCGCCTCGTGATGGTGTCAGTCTGGTGTCAGCCTTGCCTCATGATGGGGTCTGTCTGGTGTCAGCCTCGCCTCGTAATGGGGTCAGTCTGGTGTCAGCCTCACATCATGATGGGGTCAGTCTGGTGTCAGTCTCGCCTCGTGATGGGGTCAGTCTGGTGTCAGCCTCGCCTCGTGATGGGGTCAGTCTGGTGTCAGCCTTGCCTCGTGATGGGGTCAGTCTGGTGTCAGCCTCGCCTAGTGATGGGGTCAGTCTGGTGTCAGTCTCGCCTCGTGATGGAGTCAGTCTGGGCTCAGCCTCGCCTCGTGATGGGTTCAGTCTGGGGTCAGCCTCGCCTCGTGATGGGGTCAGTCTGGTGTCAGCCTCGCCTCGTGATGGGGTCAGTCTGGTGTCAGTCTCGCCTCGTGATTGATGGGGTCAGTCTGGTGTCAGCCTCGCCTCGTGATGGGGTCAGTCTGGTGTCAGCCTCGCCTCGTGATGGGGTCAGCCTGGTGTGAGTCTCGCCTCGTGATGGGGTCAGTCTGGTGTCAGTCTCGCCTCGTGATGGGGTCAGTCTGGTGTCAGCTTCGCCTCGTAATGGGGTCAGTCTGGTGTCAGCCTCGCCCCGTGACGGTAGTCAGTCTGGTGTCAGCCTCATATCATGATGGTGTCAGTCTGGTGTCAGTCACGCCTCGTGATGGTGTCAGTCTGGTGTCAGCCTTGCCTCGTGATGGGGTCAATCTGGTGTCAGCCTCGCCTCGTGATGGGGTCATTCCGGTGTCAGTCTCGCCTCGTGATGGGGTCAGTCTGGTGTCAGTCTCGCCTCGTGATGGGGTCAGTCTGGTGTCAGCCTCACCTCGTGATGGGGTCAGTCTGGTGTCAGCCTCGCCCCGTGACGGGGTCAATCTGGTGTCAGCCTCACATCATGATGGTGTCAGTCTGGTGTCAGCCTCGCCTCGTGATGGGGTCAGTCCGGTGTCAGTCTCGCCTCGTGATGGGGTTCAGTCTGGTGTCAGCCTCGCCTTGTGATTGGGTCAGTCTGGTGTCAGCCTCGCCTCGTGATGGGGTCAGTCTCGTGTCAGCCTCGCCTCTTGATGGGGTCAGTCTGGTGTCAGTCTCGTCTCGTGATGGGGTCAGTCTGGTGTTAGCCTCGTCTCGTGATGGGGTCAGTCTGGTGTCAGCCTCGCCTCGTGATGGGGTCAGTCTGGTGTCAGCCTCGCCTCGTGATGGGGTCAGTCTGGTGTCAGCCTCGTCTCGTGATGGGGTCAGTCTGGTGTCAGCCTCGCCTAGTGATGGGGTCAGTCTGGTGTCAGCCTCGCCTAGTGATGGGGTCAGTCTGGTGTCAGTCTCGCCTCGTGATGGGGTTATTCTGGTGTCAGTCTCGCCTCGTGATGGGGTCAGTCTGGTGTCATCCTCACATTATGATGGTGTCAGTCTGGTGTCAGCCTCGCCTCGTGATGGTGTCAGTCTGGTGTCAGCCTCGCCTCGTGATGGGGTCAGTCTGGTGTCAGCCTCGCCTAGTGATGGGGTCAGTCTGGTGTCAGCCTCACATCATGATGGGGTCAGTCTGGTGTCAGTCACGCCTCGTGATGGTGTCAGTCTGTTGTCAGCCTCGCCTCGTGATGGGGTCAGTCTGGTGTCAGCCTCGCTCCGTGACGGGGTCAGTCTGGTGTCAGCCTCACATCATGATGGTGTCAATCTTGTGTCAGCTTCGCCTTGTGATGGTGTCAGTCTGGTGTCAGCCTCGCCTCGTGATGGGGTCAGTCTGGTGTCAGCCTCGCCTCGTGATGGGGTCAGTCTGGTGTCAGCCTCGCCTCGTGAAGGGGTCAGTCTGGTGTCAGCCTCGCCTCGTGATGGGGTCAGTCTGGTGTCAGCCTCACATCGTGATGGGGTCAGTCTGGTGTCAGCCACGCCTCGTGATGGTGTCAGTCTGGTGTCAGCCTCGCCTCGTGATGGGATCAGTCTGGTGTCAGCCTCGCCCCGTGATGGGGTCAGTCCTGTGTCAGTCTCGCCTCGTGATGGCGTCAGTCTGGTGTCAGCCTCGCCTCGTGATGGGGTCAGTCTGGTGTCAGCCTCGCCCCGTGACGGGGTCAGTCTGGTGTCAGCCTCATATCATGATGGTGTCAGTCTGGTGTCAGTCTCGCCTCGTGATGGGGTCAGTCTGGTGTCAGCAATGCCTCGTGATGGGGTCAATCTGGTGTCAGCCTCACATCATGATGGTGTCAGTCTGGTGTCAGCCTCGCCTCGTGATGGGATCAGTCTGGTGTCAGTCTCGCCTCGTGATGGGGTCAGTCTGGTGTCAGCCTCGCCTCGTGATGGGGTCAGTCTGGTGTCAGCCTCACATCGTGATGGGGTCAGTCTGGTGTCAGTCTCGCCTCGTGATGGGGTCAGTCTGGTGTCAGTCTCGCCTCGTGATGGGGTCAGTCTGGTGTCAGCAACACATCATGATGGTGTCAATCTGGTGTCAGCCTCGCCTCGTGATGGGGTCAGTCTGGTGTCAGCCTCGCCTCGTGATGGGGTCAGGCTGGTGTCAGCCTCGCCTCGTGATGGGGTCAGTCTGGTGTCAGCCTCGCCTCGCGATGGGGTCAGTCTGGTGTCAGCATCGCCTCGTGATGGGGTCAGTCTGGTGTCAGCCTCACATCATGATGGGGTCAGTCTGGAGTCAGTCTCGCCTCGTGATGGGGTCAGTCTGGTGTCAGTCTCGCCTCGTGATGGGGTCAGACTGGTGTCAGCCTCGCCCCGTGATGGGGTCAGTCTGGTGTCAGCCCCGCCTCGTGACGGGGTCAGTCTGGTGTCAGCCTCGCCTCGTGATGGGGTCAGTCTGGTGTCAGTCTCGCCTCGTGATGGGGTCAGTCTGGTGTCAGCCTAGCCTCGTGATGGGGTCAGTCTGGTGTCAGCCACGCCTCGTGATGGTGTCAGTCTGGTGTCAGCCTCGCCTCGTGATGGGGTCAGTCTGGTGTCAGTCTCGCCTCGTGATGGGGTCAGTCTGGTGTCAGCCTCGCCTCGTGATGGGGTCAGTCTGGTGTCAGCCTCACATCGTGATGGGGTCAGTCTGGTGTCAGCCTCGCCTCGTGATGGGGTCAGTCTGGTGTCAGTCTCGCCTCGTGATGGGGTCAGTCTGGTGTCAGCCTCACCCCGTGATGGGGTCAGTCTGGTGTCAGCATCACATCATGATGGTGTCAATCTGGTGTCAGCTTCGCCTTGTGATGGTGTCAGTCTGGTGTCAGCCTCGCCTCGTGATGGGGTAAGTCTGGTGTCAGTCTTGCCTCGTGATGGGGTCAGTCTGGTGTCAGCCTCGCCTCGTGATGGGGTCAGGCTGGTGTCAGCCTCGCCTCGTGATGGGGTCAGTCTGGTGTCAGCCTCGCCTCGCGATGGGGTCAGTCTGGTGTCAGCATCGCCTCGTGATGGGGTCAGTCTGGTGTCAGCCTCACATCATGATGGGGTCAGTCTGGAGTCAGTCTCGCCTCGTGATGGGGTCAGTCTGGTGTCAGTCTCGCCTCGTGATGGGGTCAGACTGGTGTCAGCCTCGCCCCGTGATGGGGTCAGTCTGGTGTCAGCCCCGCCTCGTGACGGGGTCAGTCTGGTGTCAGCCTCGCCTCGTGATGGGGTCAGTCTGGTGTCAGTCTCGCCTCGTGATGGGGTCAGTCTGGTGTCAGCCTAGCCTCGTGATGAGGTCAGTCTGGTGTCAGTCTCGCCTCGTGATGGGGTCAGTCTGGTGTCAGCCTAGCCTCGTGATGGGGTCAGTCTGGTGTCAGTCTCGCCTCGTGATGGGGTCAGTCTGGTGTCAGCCTCGTCCCGTGATGGGGTCAGTCTGGTGTTAGTCTCGCCTCGTGAAGGGGTCAGTCTGGTGTCAGTCTTGCCTCGTGATGGGGTCAGTCTGGTGTCAGTCTCGCCTCGTGATGGTGTCAGTCTGGTGTCAGTCTCGCCTCGTGATGGGGTCAGTCTGGTGTCAGTCTCGCCTCGTGATGGTGTCAGTCTGGTGTCAGTCTCGCCTCGTGATGGGGTCAGTCTGGTGTCAGCCTCGTCTTGTGATGGGGTCAGTCTGGTGTCAGTCTTGACTCGTGATGGGGTCAGTCTGGTGTCAGCATCGTCTCGTGATGGGGTCAGTCTGGTGTCAGCCTCACATCATGATGGGGTCAGTCTGGTGTCAGTCTCGCCTCGTGATGGGTTCAGTCTGGTGTCAGCCTCGCCCCGTGATGGGGTCAGTCTGGTGTCAGTCTCGCCTCGTGATGGGGTCAGACTGGTGTCAGCATCGCCTCGTGATGGGGTCAATCTGGTGTCAGCCTCACATCATAATGGGGTCAGTCTGGTGTCAGCCACGCCTCGTGATGGTGTCAGTCTGGTGTCAGCCTCGCCTCGTGACGGGGTCAGTCTGGTGTCAGCCTCGCCCCGTGACGGCGTCAGTCTGGTGTCAGCCTCATATCATGATGGTGTCAGTCTGGTGTCAGTCTCGCCTCGTGATGGGGTCAGTCTGGTGTCAGCATTGCCTCGTGATGGGGTCAATCTGGTGTCAGCCTCACATCATGATGGGGTCAGTCTGGTGTCAGCCACGCCTCGTGATGGTGTCAGTCTGGTGTCAGCCTCGCCTCGTGATGGGGACAGTCTGGTGTCAGCCTCGCCTCGTGATGGGGTCATTCCGGTGTCAGTCTCGCCTCGTGATGGGGTCAGTCTGGTGTCAGCCTCACCTCGTGATGGGGTCAGTCTGGTGTCAGCCTCGCCCCGTGACGGGGTCAGTCTGGTGTCAGCCTCACATCATGATGGTGTAAGTCTAGTGTCAGCCTCGCCTCGTGATGGGGTCAGTCCGGTGTCAGTCTCGCCTCGTGATGGGGTCAGTCTGGTGTCAGCCTCGCCTCGTGATGGGGTCAGTCTGGTGTCAGCCTCACATCATGATGGGGTCAGTCTGGTGTCAGTCTCGCCTCGTGATGGGGTCAGTCTGGTGTCAGTCTCGTCTCGTGATGGGGTCAGTCTGGTGTCAGCCTCGTCCCGTGATGGGGTCAGTCTGGTGTCAGCATCACATCATGATGGTGTCAATCTGGTGTCAGCTTCGCCTTGTGATGGTGTCAGTCTGGTGTCAGCCTCGCCTCGTGATGGGGTAAGTCTGGTGTCAGTCTTGCCTCGTGATGGGGTCAGTCTGGTGTCAGCCTCGCCCCGTGATGGGGTCAGTCTGGTGTCAGCCTCGCCTCGTGATGGTGTCAGTCTGGTGTCCGCCTTGCCTCGTGATGGGATCAGTCTAGTGTCAGCCTCGCCTCGTGATGGGGTCAGTCTGGTGTCAGCCTCACATCATGATGGGGTCAGTCTGGAGTCAGTCTCGCCTCGTGATGGGGTCAGTCTGGTGTCAGTCTCGCCTAGTGATGGGGATAGTCTGGTGTCAGCGTCGCCCCGTGATGGGGTCAGTCTGGTGTCAGCCTCGCCTCGTGATGGAGTCAGTCTGGTGTCAGCCTCACCTCGTGATGGGGTCAGTCTCGTGTCAGCCTCACATCATGATGGTGTCAGTCTGGTGTCAGCCTCGCCTCGTTATGGGGTCAGTCCGGTGTCAGTCTCGCCTCGTGATGGGGTCAGTCTGGTGTCAGCCTCGCCTCGTGATGGTGTCAGTCTGGTGTCAGCCTCGCCTTGTGATTGGGTCAGTCTGGTGTCAGCCTCGCCTCGTAACGGGGTCAGTCTGGTGTCAGCCTCGCCTCGTGATGGGGTCAGTCTCGTGTCAGCCTCGTCTCGTGATGGGGTCAGTCTGGTGTCAGCCTCGCCCCGTGATGGGGTCAGTCTGGTGTCAGCCTCGCTCCGTGACGGGGTCAGTCTGGTGTCAGCATCACATCATGATGGTGTCAATCTTGTGTCAGCTTCGCCTTGTGATGGTGTCAGTCTGGTGTCAGCCTCGCCTCGTGATGAGGTCAGTCTGGTGTCAGCCTCGCCTCGTGATGGGGTCAGTCTGGTGTCAGCCTCGCCTCGTGATGGGGTCAGTCTGGTGTCAGCATCGCCTCGTGAAGGGTTCAGTCTGGTGTCAGCCTCACATCATGATGGGGTCAGTCTGGTGTCAGTCTCGCCTCGTGATGGTGTCAGTCTGGTGTCAGTCTCGCCTCGTGATGGGGTCAGTCTGGTGTCAGCCTCGTCTTGTGATGGGGTCAGTCTGGTGTCAGTCTTGCCTCGTGATGGGGTCAGTCTGGTGTCAGCATCGCCTCGTGATGGGGTCAGTCTGGTGTCAGCCTCACAACATGATGGGGTCAGTCTGGAGTCAGCCTCGCCTCGTCATGGGGTCAGTCTGGTGTCAGCCTCGCCTCGTGATGGGGTCAGTCTGGTGTCAGCCTCACATCATGATGGTGTCAGTCTGGTGTCAGCCTCGCCTCGTGATCGTGTCAGTCTGGTGTCAGCCTCGCCTCATGATGGGGTCAGTCTGGTGTCAGCCTCGCCCCGTGATGGGGTCAGTCTGGTGTCAGCCTCGCCTCGTGATGGTGTCAGTCTGGTGTCAGCCTTGCCTCGTGATGGGATCAGTCTGGTGTCAGCCTCGCCTCGTGATGGGGTCAGTCTGGTGTCAGCCTCGCCTTGTGATTGGGTCAGTCTCGTGTCAGCATCGCCTCGTGATGGGGTCAGTCTGGTGTCAGCCTCACATCATGATGGGGTCAGTCTGGTGTCAGTCTCGCCTCGTGATGGGGTCAGTCTGGTGTCAGTCTCGCCTAGTGATGGGGATAGTCTGGCGTCAGCCTTGCCCCGTGATGGGGTCAGTCTGGTGTCAGCCTCGCCTCGTGATGGAGTCAGTCTGGTGTCAGCCTCACCTCGTGATGGGGTCAGTCTCGTGTCAGCCTCACATCGTGATGGTGTCAGTCCGGTGTCAGTCTCGCCTCGTGATGGGGTCAGTCTGGTGTCAGCCTCGCCTCGTGATGGTGTCAGTCTGGTGTCAGCCTCGCCTTGTGATTGGGTCAGTCTGGTGTCAGCCTCGCCTCATAACGGGGTCAGTCTGGTGTCAGCCTCGCCTCGTGATGGGGTCAGTCTCGTGTCAGCCTCTCCTCTTGATGGGGTCAGTCTGGTGTCAGTCTCGTCTCGTGATGGGGTCAGTCTGGTGTCAGTCTCGCCTCGTGACGGGGTCTGTCTGGTGTCAGCATCACATCATGATGGTGTCAATCTTGTGTCAGCTTCGCCTTGTTATGGTGTCAGTCTGGTGTCAGCCTCGCCTTGTGATGGGGTCAGTCTGGTGTCAGCCTCGCCTCGTGATGAGGTCAGTCTGGTGTCAGCCTCGCCTCGTGATGGGGTCAGTCTGGTGTCAGCCTCGCCTCGTGACGGGGTCAGTCTGGTGTCAGTCTCGCCTCATGATGGGGTCAGTCTGGTGTCAGCCTCGCCTTGTGATTGGGTCAGTCTCGTGTCAGCATCGCCTCGTGATGGGGTCAGTCTGGTGTCAGCCTCACATCATGATGGGGTCAGTCTGGTGTCAGTCTCGCCTCGTGATGGGGTCAGTCTGGTGTCAGTCTCGCCTAGTGATGGGGATAGTCTGGCGTCAGCCTTGCCCCGTGATGGGGTCAGTCTGGTGTCAGCCTCGCCTCGTGATGGAGTCAGTCTGGTGTCAGCCTCACCTCGTGATGGGGTCAGTCTCGTGTCAGCCTCACATCGTGATGGTGTCAGTCCGGTGTCAGTCTCGCCTCGTGATGGGGTCAGTCTGGTGTCAGCCTCGCCTCGTGATGGTGTCAGTCTGGTGTCAGCCTCGCCTTGTGATTGGGTCAGTCTGGTGTCAGCCTCGCCTCATAACGGGGTCAGTCTGGTGTCAGCCTCGCCTCGTGATGGGGTCAGTCTCGTGTCAGCCTCTCCTCTTGATGGGGTCAGTCTGGTGTCAGTCTCGTCTCGTGATGGGGTCAGTCTGGTGTCAGTCTCGCCTCGTGACGGGGTCTGTCTGGTGTCAGCATCACATCATGATGGTGTCAATCTTGTGTCAGCTTCGCCTTGTTATGGTGTCAGTCTGGTGTCAGCCTCGCCTTGTGATGGGGTCAGTCTGGTGTCAGCCTCGCCTCGTGATGAGGTCAGTCTGGTGTCAGCCTCGCCTCGTGATGGGGTCAGTCTGGTGTCAGCCTCGCCTCGTGACGGGGTCAGTCTGGTGTCAGTCTCGCCTCATGATGGGGTCAGTCTGGTGTCAGCCTCGCCTCGTGATGGGGTCAGTCTGGTGTCAGCCTCGCCCCGTGACGGGGTCAGTGTGGTGTCAGCCTCACATCATTATGGTGTCACACTGGTGTCAGCTTCGCCTTGTGATGGTGTCAGTCTGGTGTCAGCCTCGCCTCGTGATGGGGTAAGTCTGGTGTCAGCATGGCCTCGTGATGGGGTCAGTCTGGTGTCAGTCTCGCCTCGTGATGGGGTCAGTCTGGTGTCAGCTTCGTCCCGTGATGGGGTCAGTCTGGTGTCAGCCTCACATCATGATGGTGTCAGTCTGGTGTCAGCCTCGCCTCGTGATGGGGTCAGTCCGGTGTCAGTCTCGCCTCGTGATGGGGTCAGTCTGGTGTCAGCCTCGCCTCGTGATGGGGTCAGTCTGGTGTCAGCCTCACATCATGATGGGGTCAGTCTGGTGTCAGTCTCGCCTCGTGATGGGGTCAGTCTGGTGTCAGTCTCGTCTCGTGATGGGGTCAGTCTGGTGTCAGCCTCGTCCCGTGATGGGGTCAGTCTGGTGTCAGCATCACATCATGATGGTGTCAATCTGGTGTCAGCTTCGCCTTGTGATGGTGTCAGTCTGGTGTCAGCCTCGCCTCGTGATGGGGTAAGTCTGGTGTCAGTCTTGCCTCGTGATGGGGTCAGTCTGGTGTCAGCCTCGCCCCGTGATGGGGTCAGTCTGGTGTCAGCCTCGCCTCGTGATGGTGTCAGTCTGGTGTCCGCCTTGCCTCGTGATGGGATCAGTCTAGTGTCAGCCTCACCTCGTGATGGGGTCAGTCTGGTGTCAGCCTCACATCATGATGGGGTCAGTCTGGAGTCAGTCTCGCCTCGTGATGGGGTCAGTCTGGTGTCAGCATCGCCTCGTGATGGGGTCAGTCTGGTGTCAGCCTCACATCATGATGGGGTCAGTCTGGAGTCAGTCTCGCCTCGTGATGGGGTCAGTCTGGTGTCAGTCTCGCCTCGTGATGGGGTCAGACTGGTGTCAGCCTCGCCCCGTGATGGGGTCAGTCTGGTGTCAGCCCCGCCTCGTGACGGGGTCAGTCTGGTGTCAGCCTCGCCTCGTGATGGGGTCAGTCTGGTGTCAGTCTCGCCTCGTGATGGGGTCAGTCTGGTGTCAGCCTAGCCTCGTGATGGGGTCAGTCTGGTGTCAGCCACGCCTCGTGATGGTGTCAGTCTGGTGTCAGCCTCGCCTCGTGATGGGGTCAGTCTGGTGTCAGTCTCGCCTCGTGATGGGGTCAGTCTGGTGTCAGCCTCGCCTCGTGATGGGGTCAGTCTGGTGTCAGCCTCACATCGTGATGGGGTCAGTCTGGTGTCAGCCTCGCCTCGTGATGGGGTCAGTCTGGTGTCAGTCTCGCCTCGTGATGGGGTCAGTCTGGTGTCAGCCTCACCCCGTGATGGGGTCAGTCTGGTGTCAGCATCACATCATGATGGTGTCAATCTGGTGTCAGCTTCGCCTTGTGATGGTGTCAGTCTGGTGTCAGCCTCGCCTCGTGATGGGGTAAGTCTGGTGTCAGTCTTGCCTCGTGATGGGGTCAGTCTGGTGTCAGCCTCGCCTCGTGATGGGGTCAGGCTGGTGTCAGCCTCGCCTCGTGATGGGGTCAGTCTGGTGTCAGCCTCGCCTCGCGATGGGGTCAGTCTGGTGTCAGCATCGCCTCGTGATGGGGTCAGTCTGGTGTCAGCCTCACATCATGATGGGGTCAGTCTGGAGTCAGTCTCGCCTCGTGATGGGGTCAGTCTGGTGTCAGTCTCGCCTCGTGATGGGGTCAGACTGGTGTCAGCCTCGCCCCGTGATGGGGTCAGTCTGGTGTCAGCCCCGCCTCGTGACGGGGTCAGTCTGGTGTCAGCCTCGCCTCGTGATGGGGTCAGTCTGGTGTCAGTCTCGCCTCGTGATGGGGTCAGTCTGGTGTCAGCCTAGCCTCGTGATGGGGTCAGTCTGGTGTCAGTCTCGCCTCGTGATGGGGTCAGTCTGGTGTCAGCCTAGCCTCGTGATGGGGTCAGTCTGGTGTCAGTCTCGCCTCGTGATGGGGTCAGTCTGGTGTCAGCCTCGTCCCGTGATGGGGTCAGTCTGGTGTTAGTCTCGCCTCGTGAAGGGGTCAGTCTGGTGTCAGTCTCGCCTCGTGATGGGGTCAGTCTGGTGTCAGTCTCGCCTCGTGATGGTGTCAGTCTGGTGTCAGTCTCGCCTCGTGATGGGGTCAGTCTGGTGTCAGTCTCGCCTCGTGATGGTGTCAGTCTGGTGTCAGTCTCGCCTCGTGATGGGGTCAGTCTGGTGTCAGCCTCGTCTTGTGATGGGGTCAGTCTGGTGTCAGTCTTGACTCGTGATGGGGTCAGTCTGGTGTCAGCATCGTCTCGTGATGGGGTCAGTCTGGTGTCAGCCTCACATCATGATGGGGTCAGTCTGGTGTCAGTCTCGCCTCGTGATGGGTTCAGTCTCGTGTCAGCCTCGCCCCGTGATGGGGTCAGTCTGGTGTCAGCCTCACATCATGATGGGGTCAGTCTGGTGTCAGCCACGCCTCGTGATGGTGTCAGTCTGGTGTCAGCCTCGCCTCGTGACGGGGTCAGTCTGGTGTCAGCCTCGCCCCGTGACGGCGTCAGTCTGGTGTCAGCCTCATATCATGATGGTGTCAGTCTGGTGTCAGTCTCGCCTCGTGATGGGGTCAGTCTGGTGTCAGCATTGCCTCGTGATGGGGTCAATCTGGTGTCAGCCTCACATCATGATGGGGTCAGTCTGGTGTCAGCCACGCCTCGTGATGGTGTCAGTCTGGTGTCAGCCTCGCCTCGTGATGGGGACAGTCTGGTGTCAGCCTCGCCTCGTGATGGGGTCATTCCGGTGTCAGTCTCGCCTCGTGATGGGGTCAGTCTGGTGTCAGCCTCACCTCGTGATGGGGTCAGTCTGGTGTCAGCCTCGCCCCGTGACGGGGTCAGTCTGGTGTCAGCCTCACATCATGATGGTGTCAGTCTGGTGTCAGCCTCGCCTCGTGATGGGGTCAGTCCGGTGTCAGTCTCGCCTCGTGATGGGGTCAGTCTGGTGTCAGCCTCGCCTCGTGATGGGGTCAGTCTGGTGTCAGCCTCACATCATGATGGGGTCAGTCTGGTGTCAGTCTCGCCTCGTGATGGGGTCAGTCTGGTGTCAGTCTCGTCTCGTGATGGGGTCAGTCTGGTGTCAGCCTCGTCCCGTGATGGGGTCAGTCTGGTGTCAGCATCACATCATGATGGTGTCAATCTGGTGTCAGCTTCGCCTTGTGATGGTGTCAGTCTGGTGTCAGCCTCGCCTCGTGATGGGGTAAGTCTGGTGTCAGTCTTGCCTCGTGATGGGGTCAGTCTGGTGTCAGCCTCGCCCCGTGATGGGGTCAGTCTGGTGTCAGCCTCGCCTCGTGATGGTGTCAGTCTGGTGTCCGCCTTGCCTCGTGATGGGATCAGTCTAGTGTCAGCCTCGCCTCGTGATGGGGTCAGTCTGGTGTCAGCCTCACATCATGATGGGGTCAGTCTGGAGTCAGTCTCGCCTCGTGATGGGGTCAGTCTGGTGTCAGTCTCGCCTAGTGATGGGGATAGTCTGGTGTCAGCGTCGCCCCGTGATGGGGTCAGTCTGGTGTCAGCCTCGCCTCGTGATGGAGTCAGTCTGGTGTCAGCCTCACCTCGTGATGGGGTCAGTCTCATGTCAGCCTCACATCATGATGGTGTCAGTCTGGTGTCAGCCTCGCCTCGTTATGGGGTCAGTCCGGTGTCAGTCTCGCCTCGTGATGGGGTCAGTCTGGTGTCAGCCTCGCCTCGTGATGGTGTCAGTCTGGTGTCAGCCTCGCCTTGTGATTGGGTCAGTCTGGTGTCAGCCTCGCCTCGTAACGGGGTCAGTCTGGTGTCAGCCTCGCCTCGTGATGGGGTCAGTCTCGTGTCAGCCTCGTCTCGTGATGGGGTCAGTCTGGTGTCAGCCTCGCCCCGTGATGGGGTCAGTCTGGTGTCAGCCTCGCTCCGTGACGGGGTCAGTCTGGTGTCAGCATCACATCATGATGGTGTCAATCTTGTGTCAGCTTCGCCTTGTGATGGTGTCAGTCTGGTGTCAGCCTCGCCTCGTGATGAGGTCAGTCTGGTGTCAGCCTCGCCTCGTGATGGGGTCAGTCTGGTGTCAGCCTCGCCTCGTGATGGGGTCAGTCTGGTGTCAGCATCGCCTCGTGAAGGGTTCAGTCTGGTGTCAGCCTCACATCATGATGGGGTCAGTCTGGTGTCAGTCTCGCCTCGTGATGGTGTCAGTCTGGTGTCAGTCTCGCCTCGTGATGGGGTCAGTCTGGTGTCAGCCTCGTCTTGTGATGGGGTCAGTCTGGTGTCATTCTTGCCTCGTGATGGGGTCAGTCTGGTGTCATTCTCGCCTCGTGATGGCGTCAGTCTGGTGTCAGCATCGCCTCGTGATGGGGTCAGTCTGGTGTCAGCCTCACAACATGATGGGGTCAGTCTGGAGTCAGCCTCGCCTCGTCATGGGGTCAGTCTGGTGTCAGCCTCGCCTCGTGATGGGGTCAGTCTGGTGTCAGCCTCACATCATGATGGTGTCAGTCTGGTGTCAGCCTCGCCTCGTGATCGTGTCAGTCTGGTGTCAGCCTCGCCTCATGATGGGGTCAGTCTGGTGTCAGCCTCGCCCCGTGATGGGGTCAGTCTGGTGTCAGCCTCGCCTCGTGATGGTGTCAGTCTGGTGTCAGCCTCGCCTCGTGATGGGGTCAGTCTGGTGTCAGCCTCGCCTTGTGATTGGGTCAGTCTCGTGTCAGCATCGCCTCGTGATGGGGTCAGTCTGGTGTCAGCCTCACATCATGATGGGGTCAGTCTGGTGTCAGTCTCGCCTCGTGATGGGGTCAGTCTGGTGTCAGTCTCGCCTAGTGATGGGGATAGTCTGGCGTCAGCCTTGCCCCGTGATGGGTTCAGTCTGGTGTCAACCTCGCCTCGTGATGGAGTCAGTCTGGTGTCAGCCTCACCTCGTGATGGGGTCAGTCTCGTGTCAGCCTCACATCATGATGGTGTCAGTCCGGTGTCAGTCTCGCCTCGTGATGGGGTCAGTCTGGTGTCAGCCTCGCCTCGTGATGGTGTCAGTCTGGTGTCAGCCTCGCCTTGTGATTGGGTCAGTCTGGTGTCAGCCTCGCCTCATAACGGGGTCAGTCTGGTGTCAGCCTCGCCTCGTGATGGGGTCAGTCTCGTGTCAGCCTCGCCTCTTGATGGGGTCAGTCTGGTGTCAGTCTCGTCTCGTGATGGGGTCAGTCTGGTGTCAGTCTCGCCTCGTGACGGGGTCTGTCTGGTGTCAGCAGCACATCATGATGGTGTCAATCTTGTGTCAGCTTCGCCTTGTTATGGTGTCAGTCTGGTGTCAGCCTCGCCTTGTGATGGGGTCAGTCTGGTGTCAGCCTCGCCTCGTGATGAGGTCAGTCTGGTGTCAGCCTCGCCTCGTGATGGGGTCAGTCTGGTGTCAGCCTCGCCTCGTGACGGGGTCAGTCTGGTGTCAGTCTCGCCTCATGATGGGGTCAGTCTGGTGTCAGCCTCGCCTCGTGATGGGGTCAGTCTGGTGTCAGCCTCGCCCCGTGACGGGGTCAGTGTGGTGTCAGCCTCACATCATTATGGTGTCAATCTGGTGTCAGCTTCGCCTTGTGATGGTGTCAGTCTGGTGTCAGCCTCGCCTCGTGATGGGGTAAGTCTGGTGTCAGCATGGCCTCGTGATGGGGTCAGTCTGGTGTCAGTCTCGCCTCGTGATGGGGTCAGTCTGGTGTCAGCTTCGTCCCGTGATGGGGTCAGTCTGGTGTCAGCCTCACATCATGATGGTGTCAGTCTGGTGTCAGCCTCGCCTCGTGATGGGGTCAGTCTGGTGTCAGTCTCGCCTCGTGATGGGGTCAGTCTGGTGTCAGCCTCGCCTCATGATGGGGTCAGTCTGGTGTCAGCCTCACATCATGATGGGGTCAGTCTGGTGTCAGTCTCGCCTCGTGATGGGGTCAGTCTGGTGTCAGTCTCGTCTCGTGATGGGGTCAGTCTGGTGTCAGCCTCGTCCCGTGATGGGGTCAGTCTGGTGTCAGCATCACATCATGATGGTGTCAATCTGGTGTCAGCTTCGCCTTGTGATGGTGTCAGTCTGGTGTCAGCCTCGCCTCGTGATGGGGTCAGTCTGGTGTCAGCCTCGCCCCGTGATGGGGTCAGTCTGGTGTCAGCCTCGCCTCGTGATGGTGTCAGTCTGGTGTCCGCCTTGCCTCGTGATGGGATCAGTCTAGTGTCAGCCTCGCCTCGTGATGGGGTCAGTCTGGTGTCAGCCTCACATCATGATGGGGTCAGTCTGGAGTCAGTCTCGCCTCGTGATGGGGTCAGTCTGGTGTCAGTCTCGCCTAGTGATGGGGATAGTCTGGTGTCAGCGTCGCCCCGTGATGGGGTCAGTCTGGTGTCAGCCTCGCCTCGTGATGGAGTCAGTCTGGTGTCAGCCTCACCTCGTGATGGGGTCAGTCTCGTGTCAGCCTCACATCATGATGGTGTCAGTCTGGTGTCAGCCTCGCCTCGTGATGGGGTCAGTCCGGTGTCAGTCTCGCCTCGTGATGGGGTCAGTCTGGTGTCAGCCTCACCTCGTGATGGTGTCAGTCTGGTGTCAGCCTCGCCTCGTGATGGGGTCAGTCTCGTGTCAGCCTCGTCTCGTGATGGGGACAGTCTGGTGTCAGCCTCGCCCCGTGATGGGGTCAGTCTGGTGTCAGCCTCGCTCCGTGACGGGGTCAGTCTGGTGTCAGCATCACATCATGATGGTGTCAATCTTGTGTCAGCTTCGCCTTGTGATGGTGTCAGTCTGGTGTCAGCCTCGCCTCGTGATGAGGTCAGTCTGGTGTCAGCCTCGCCTCGTGATGGGGTCAGTCTGGTGTCAGCCTCGCCTCGTGATGGGGTCAGTCTGGTGTCAGCATCGCCTCGTGAAGGGTTCAGTCTGGTGTCAGCCTCACATCATGATGGGGTCAGTCTGGTGTCAGTCTCGCCTCGTGATGGTGTCAGTCTGGTGTCAGTCTCGCCTCGTGATGGGGTCAGTCTGGTGTCAGCCTCGTCTTGTGATGGGGTCAGTCTGGTGTCAGTCTTGCCTCGTGATGGGGTCAGTCTGGTGTCAGTCTCGCCTCGTGATGGCGTCAGTCTGGTGTCAGCATCGCCTCGTGATGGGGTCAGTCTGGTGTCAGCCTCACAACATGATGGGGTCAGTCTGGAGTCAGCCTCGCCTCGTCATGGGGTCAGTCTGGTGTCAGCCTCGCCTCGTGATGGGGTCAGTCTGGTGTCAGCCTCACATCATGATGGTGTCAGTCTGGTGTCAGCCTCGCCTCGTGATCGTGTCAGTCTGGTGTCAGCCTCGCCTCATGATGGTGTCAGTCTGGTGTCAGCCTTGCCTCGTGATGGGATCAGTCTGGTGTCAGCCTCGCCTCGTGATGGGGTCAGTCTGGTGTCAGCCTCGCCTTGTGATTGGGTCAGTCTCGTGTCAGCATCGCCTCGTGATGGGGTCAGTCTGGTGTCAGCCTCACATCATGATGGGGTCAGTCTGGTGTCAGTCTCGCCTCGTGATGGGGTCAGTCTGGTGTCAGTCTCGCCTAGTGATGGGGATAGTCTGGCGTCAGCCTTGCCCCGTGATGGGGTCAGTCTGGTTTCAGCCTCGCCTCGTGATGGAGTCAGTCTGGTGTCAGCCTCACCTCGTGATGGGGTCAGTCTCGTGTCAGCCTCACATCATGATGGTGTCAGTCCGGTGTCAGTCTCGCCTCGTGATGGGGTCAGTCTGGTGTCAGCCTCGCCTCGTGATGGTGTCAGTCTGGTGTCAGCCTCGCCTCATAACGGGGTCAGTCTGGTGTCAGCCTCGCCTCGTGATGGGGTCAGTCTCGTGTCAGCCTCGCCTCTTGATGGGGTCAGTCTGGTGTCAGTCTCGTCTCGTGATGGGGTCAGTCTGGTGTCAGTCTCGCCTCGTGACGGGGTCTGTCTGGTGTCAGCCTCGCCTCGTGATGAGGTCAGTCTGGTGTCAGCCTCGCCTCGTGATGGGGTCAGTCTGGTGTCAGCCTCGCCTCGTGACGGGGTCAGTCTGGTGTCAGTCTCGCCTCATGATGGGGTCAGTCTGGTGTCAGCCTCGCCTCGTGATGGGGTCAGTCTGGTGTCAGCCTCGCCCCGTGACGGGGTCAGTGTGGTGTCAGCCTCACATCATTATGGTGTCAATCTGGTGTCAGCTTCGCCTTGTGATGGTGTCAGTCTGGTGTCAGCCTCGCCTCGTGATGGGGTAAGTCTGGTGTCAGCATGGCCTCGTGATGGGGTCAGTCTGGTGTCAGTCTCGCCTCGTGATGGGGTCAGTCTGGTGTCAGCTTCGTCCCGTGATGGGGTCAGTCTGGTGTCAGTCTCGCCTCGTGATGGGGTCAGTCTGGTGTCAGCCTCACATCATGATGGTGTCAGTCTGGTGTCAGCCTCGCCTCGTGATGGTGTCAGTCTGGTGTCAGCCTCGCCTCGTGATGGGGTCAGTCTGGTGTCAGCCTCGCCTAGTGATGGGATCAGTCTGGTGTCAGCCTCACATCATGATGGGGTCAGTCTGGTGTCAGCCTCACCTCGTGATGGTGTCAGTCTTGTGTCAGCCTCGCCTCGTGATGGGGTCAGTCTGATGTCAGCCTCGCCTATTGATGGGGTCAGTCTGGTGTCAGCCTCAAATCATGATGGGATCAGTCTGATGTCAGCCTCGCCTCGTCATGGGGTCAGTCTGGTGTCAGTCTCGCCTCGTGATGGTGTCAGTCTGGTGTCAGTCTCGCCTCGTGATGGGGTCAGTCTGGTGTCAGCCTCGTCCCGTGATGCTGTCAGTCTGGTGTCAGCCTCACATCGTGATGGTGTCAGTCTGGTGTCAGCCTCGCCTTGTGATGGGGTCAGTCTTGTGTCAGTCTCGCCTCGTGATGGAGTCAGTCTGGTGTCAGCCTCGCCTCGTGATGGGGTCAGTCTGGTGTCAGTCTCGCCTAGTGATGGGGTCAGTCTGGTGTCAGCCTCAAATCATGATGGTGTCAGTCTGGTGTCAGCCTCGCCTCGTGATGGTGTCAGTCTGGTGTCAGCCTTGCCTCATGATGGGGTCTGTCTGGTGTCAGCCTCGCCTCGTGATGGGGTCAGTCTGGTGTCAGCCTCACATCATGATGGGCTCAGTCTGGTGTCAGTCTCGCCTCGTGATGGGGTCAGTCTGGTGTCAGCCTCGCCTCGTGATGGGGTCAGTCTGGTGTCAGCCTTGTCTCGTGATGGGGTCAGTCTGGTGTCAGCCTCGCCTAGTGATGGGGTCAGTCTGGTGTCAGTCTCGCCTCTTGATGGAGTCAGTCTGGGCTCAGCCTCGCCTCGTGATGGGGTCAGTCTGGGGTCAGCCTCGCCTCGTGATGGGGTCAGTCTGGTGTCAGCCTCGCCTCGTGATGGGGTCAGTCTGGTGTCAGTCTCGCCTCGTGATTGATGGGGTCAGTCTGGTGTCAGCCTCGCCTCGTGATGGGGTCAGTCTGGTGTCAGCCTCGCCTCGTGATGGGGTCAGCCTGGTGTCAGTCTCACCTCGTGATGGGGTCAGTCTGGTGTCAGTCTCGCCTCGTGATGGGGTCAGTCTGGTGTCAGCATCGCCTCGTAATGGGGTCAGTCTGGTGTCAGCCTCGCCCCAAGACGGTAGTCAGTCTGGTGTCAGCCTCATATCATGATGGTGTCAGTCTGGTGTCAGTCTCGCCTCGTGATGGGGTCAGTCTGGTGTCAGCATTGCCTCGTGATGGGGTCAATCTGGTGTCAGCCTCACATCATGATGGGGTCAGTCTGGTGTCAGCCTCGCCTCGTGATGGGGTCAGTCCGGTGTCAGTCTCGCCTCGTGATGGGGTCAGTCTGGTGTCAGCCTCGCCTTGTGATTGGGTCAGTCTGGTGTCAGCCTCGTCTCGTGATGGGGTCAGTCTGGTGTCAGCCTCGCCTCGTGATGGGGTCAGTCTCGTGTCAGCCTCGCCTCTTGATGGGGTCAGTCTGGTGTCAGTCTCGACTCGTGATGGGGTCAGTCTGGTGTCAGCCTCGTCTCGTGATGGGGTCAGTCTGGTGTCAGCCTCGCCTCGTGATGGGGTCAGTCTGGTGTCAGCCTCGCCTCGTGATGGGGTCAGTCTGGTGTCAGCCTCGTCTCGTGATGGGGTCAGTCTGGTGTCAGCCTCGCCTCGTGATGGGGTCAGTCTGGTGTCAGTCTCGCCTCGTGATGGGGTTATTCTGGTGTCAGTCTCGCCTCGTGATGGGGTCAGTCTGGTGTCATCCTCACATTATGATGGTGTCAGTCTGGTGTCAGCCTCGCCTCGTGATGGTGTCAGTCTGGTGTCAGCCTCGCCTCGTGATGGGATCAGTCTGGTGTCAGCCTCACATCATGATGGGGTCAGTCTGGTGTCAGCCACGCCTCGTGATGGTGTCAGTCTGGTGTCAGCCTCGCCTCGTGATGGGGTCAGTCTGGTGTCAGCCTCGCTCCGTGACGGGGTCAGTCTGGTGTCAGCCTCACATCATGATGGTGTCAATCTTGTGTCAGCTTCGCCTTGTGATGGTGTCAGTCTGGTGTCAGCCTCGCCTCGTGATGGGGTCAGTCTGGTGTCAGCCTCGCCTCGTGATGGGGTCAGTCTGGTGTCAGCCTCGCCTCGTGATGGGGTCAGTCTGGTGTCAGCCTCGCCTCGTGATGGGGTCAGTCTGGTGTCAGCCTCGCCTTGTGATGGGGTCAGTCTGGTGTCAGCCTCACATCGTGATGGGGTCAGTCTGGTGTCAGCCACGCCTCGTGATGGTGTCAGTCTGGTGTCAGCCTCGCCTCGTGATGGGGTCAGTCTGGTGTCAGCCTTGCCCCGTGATGGGGTCAGTCCTGTGTCAGTCTCGCCTCGTGATGGCGTCAGTCTGGTGTCAGCCTCGCCTCGTGATGGGGTCAGTCTGGTGTCAGCCTCGCCCCGTGACGGGGTCAGTCTGGTGTCAGCCTCATATCATGATGGTGTCAGTCTGGTGTCAGTCTCGCCTCGTGATGGGGTCAGTCTGGTGTCAGCAATGCCTCGTGATGGGGTCAATCTGGTGTCAGCCTCACATCATGATGGGGTCAGTCTGGTGTCAGCCACGCCTCGTGATGGTGCCAGTCTGGTGTCAGCCTCGCCTCGTGATGGGGTCAGTCTGGTGTCAGCCTCACATCGTGATGGGGTCAGTCTGGTGTCAGTCTCGCCTCGTGATGGGGTCAGTCTGGTGTCAGTCTCGCCTCGTGATGGGGTCAGTCTGGTGTCAGCCTCACCCCGTGATGGGGTCAGTCTGGTGTCAGCATCACATCATGATGGTGTCAATCTGGTGTCAGCTTCGCCTTGTGATGGTGTTAGTCTGGTGTCAGCCTCGCCTCGTGATGGGGTAAGTCTGGTGTCAGCCTCGCCTCGTGATGGTGTCAGTCTGGTGTCAGTCTCGCCTCGTGATGGGGTCAGTCTGGTGTCAGCAATGCCTCGTGATGGGGTCAATCTGGTGTCAGCCTCACATCATGATGGGGTCAGTCTGGTGTCAGCCACGCCTCGTGATGGTGTCAGTCTGGTGTCAGCCTCGCCTCGTGATGGGGTCAGTCTGGTGTCAGTCTCGCCTCGTGATGGGGTCAGTCTGGTGTCAGCCTCGCCTCGTGATGGGGTCAGTCTGGTTTCAGCCTCACATCGTGATGGGGTCAGTCTGGTGTCAGTCTCGCCTCGTGATGGGGTCAGTCTGGTGTCAGTCTCGCCTCGTGATGGGGTCAGTCTGGTGTCAGCCTCACCCCGTGATGGGGTCAGTCTGGTGTCAGCATCACATCATGATGGTGTCAATCTGGTGTCAGCTTCGCCTTGTGATGGTGTCAGTCTGGTGTCAGCCTCGCCTCGTGATGGGGTAAGTCTGGTGTCAGTCTTGCCTCGTGATGGGGTCAGTCTGGTGTCAGCCTCGCCTCGTGATGGGGTCAGGCTGGTGTCAGCCTCGCCTCGTGATGGGATCAGTCTGGTGTCAGCCTCGCCTCGCGATGGGGTCAGTCTGGTGTCAGCATCGCCTCGTGATGGGGTCAGTCTGGTGTCAGCCTCACATCATGATGGGGTCAGTCTGGAGTCAGTCTCGCCTCGTGATGGGGTCAGTCTGGTGTCAGTCTCGCCTCGTGATGGGGTCAGACTGGTGTCAGCCTCGCCCCGTGATGGGGTCAGTCTGGTGTCAGCCCCGCCTCGTGACGGGGTCAGTCTGGTGTCAGCCTCACATCATGATGGTGTCAGTCTGGTGTCAGCCTCGCCTCGTGATGGTGTCAGTCTGGTGTCAGCCTCGCCTCGTGATGGGGTCAGTCTGGTGTCAGCCTCGCCTAGTGATGGGATCAGTCTGGTGTCAGCCTCACATCATGATGGGGTCAGTCTGGTGTCAGCCTCACCTCGTGATGGTGTCAGTCTTGTGTCAGCCTCGCCTCGTGATGGGGTCAGTCTGATGTCAGCCTCGCCTATTGATGGGGTCAGTCTGGTGTCAGCCTCAAATCATGATGGGATCAGTCTGATGTCAGCCTCGCCTCGTCATGGGGTCAGTCTGGTGTCAGTCTCGCCTCGTGATGGTGTCAGTCTGGTGTCAGTCTCGCCTCGTGATGGGGTCAGTCTGGTGTCAGCCTCGTCCCGTGATGCTGTCAGTCTGGTGTCAGCCTCACATCGTGATGGTGTCAGTCTGGTGTCAGCCTCGCCTTGTGATGGGGTCAGTCTTGTGTCAGTCTCGCCTCGTGATGGAGTCAGTCTGGTGTCAGCCTCGCCTCGTGATGGGGTCAGTCTGGTGTCAGTCTCGCCTAGTGATGGGGTCAGTCTGGTGTCAGCCTCAAATCATGATGGTGTCAGTCTGGTGTCAGCCTCGCCTCGTGATGGTGTCAGTCTGGTGTCAGCCTTGCCTCATGATGGGGTCTGTCTGGTGTCAGCCTCGCCTCGTGATGGGGTCAGTCTGGTGTCAGCCTCACATCATGATGGGGTCAGTCTGGTGTCAGTCTCGCCTCGTGATGGGGTCAGTCTGGTGTCAGCCTCGCCTCGTGATGGGGTCAGTCTGGTGTCAGCCTTGTCTCGTGATGGGGTCAGTCTGGTGTCAGCCTCGCCTAGTGATGGGGTCAGTCTGGTGTCAGTCTCGCCTCTTGATGGAGTCAGTCTGGGCTCAGCCTCGCCTCGTGATGGGGTCAGTCTGGGGTCAGCCTCGCCTCGTGATGGGGTCAGTCTGGTGTCAGCCTCGCCTCGTGATGGGGTCAGTCTGGTGTCAGTCTCGCCTCGTGATTGATGGGGTCAGTCTGGTGTCAGCCTCGCCTCGTGATGGGGTCAGTCTGGTGTCAGCCTCGCCTCGTGATGGGGTCAGCCTGGTGTCAGTCTCACCTCGTGATGGGGTCAGTCTGGTGTCAGTCTCGCCTCGTGATGGGGTCAGTCTGGTGTCAGCATCGCCTCGTAATGGGGTCAGTCTGGTGTCAGCCTCGCCCCGTGACGGTAGTCAGTCTGGTGTCAGCCTCATATCATGATGGTGTCAGTCTGGTGTCAGTCTCGCCTCGTGATGGGGTCAGTCTGGTGTCAGCATTGCCTCGTGATGGGGTCAATCTGGTGTCAGCCTCACATCATGATGGGGTCAGTCTGGTGTCAGCCACGCCTCGTGATGGTGTCAGTCTGGTGTCTGCCTCGCCCCGTGACGGGGTCAATCTGGTGTCAGCCTCACATCATGATGGTGTCAGTCTGGTGTCAGCCTCGCCTCGTGATGGGGTCAGTCCGGTGTCAGTCTCGCCTCGTGATGGGGTCAGTCTGGTGTCAGCCTCGCCTTGTGATTGGGTCAGTCTGGTGTCAGCCTCGTCTCGTGATGGGGTCAGTCTGGTGTCAGCCTCGCCTCGTGATGGGGTCAGTCTCGTGTCAGCCTCGCCTCTTGATGGGGTCAGTCTGGTGTCAGTCTCGACTCGTGATGGGGTCAGTCTGGTGTCAGCCTCGTCTCGTGATGGGGTCAGTCTGGTGTCAGCCTCGCCTCGTGATGGGGTCAGTCTGGTGTCAGCCTCGCCTCGTGATGGGGTCAGTCTGGTGTCAGCCTCGTCTCGTGATGGGGTCAGTCTGGTGTCAGCCTCGCCTCGTGATGGGGTCAGTCTGGTGTCAGTCTCGCCTCGTGATGGGGTTATTCTGGTGTCAGTCTCGCCTCGTGATGGGGTCAGTCTGGTGTCATCCTCACATTATGATGGTGTCAGTCTGGTGTCAGCCTCGCCTCGTGATGGTGTCAGTCTGGTGTCAGCCTCGCCTCGTGATGGGATCAGTCTGGTGTCAGCCTCACATCATGATGGGGTCAGTCTGGTGTCAGCCACGCCTCGTGATGGTGTCAGTCTGGTGTCAGCCTCGCCTCGTGATGGGGTCAGTCTGGTGTCAGCCTCGCTCCGTGACGGGGTCAGTCTGGTGTCAGCCTCACATCATGATGGTGTCAATCTTGTGTCAGCTTCGCCTTGTGATGGTGTCAGTCTGGTGTCAGCCTCGCCTCGTGATGGGGTCAGTCTGGTGTCAGCCTCGCCTCGTGATGGGGTCAGTCTGGTGTCAGCCTCGCCTCGTGATGGGGTCAGTCTGGTGTCAGCCTCGCCTCGTGATGGGGTCAGTCTGGTGTCAGCCTCGCCTTGTGATGGGGTCAGTCTGGTGTCAGCCTCACATCGTGATGGGGTCAGTCTGGTGTCAGCCACGCCTCGTGATGGTGTCAGTCTGGTGTCAGCCTCGCCTCGTGATGGGGTCAGTCTGGTGTCAGCCTTGCCCCGTGATGGGGTCAGTCCTGTGTCAGTCTCGCCTCGTGATGGCGTCAGTCTGGTGTCAGCCTCGCCTCGTGATGGGGTCAGTCTGGTGTCAGCCTCGCCCCGTGACGGGGTCAGTCTGGTGTCAGCCTCATATCATGATGGTGTCAGTCTGGTGTCAGTCTCGCCTCGTGATGGGGTCAGTCTGGTGTCAGCAATGCCTCGTGATGGGGTCAATCTGGTGTCAGCCTCACATCATGATGGGGTCAGTCTGGTGTCAGCCACGCCTCGTGATGGTGCCAGTCTGGTGTCAGCCTCGCCTCGTGATGGGGTCAGTCTGGTGTCAGCCTCACATCGTGATGGGGTCAGTCTGGTGTCAGTCTCGCCTCGTGATGGGGTCAGTCTGGTGTCAGTCTCGCCTCGTGATGGGGTCAGTCTGGTGTCAGCCTCACCCCGTGATGGGGTCAGTCTGGTGTCAGCATCACATCATGATGGTGTCAATCTGGTGTCAGCTTCGCCTTGTGATGGTGTTAGTCTGGTGTCAGCCTCGCCTCGTGATGGGGTAAGTCTGGTGTCAGCCTCGCCTCGTGATGGTGTCAGTCTGGTGTCAGTCTCGCCTCGTGATGGGGTCAGTCTGGTGTCAGCAATGCCTCGTGATGGGGTCAATCTGGTGTCAGCCTCACATCATGATGGGGTCAGTCTGGTGTCAGCCACGCCTCGTGATGGTGTCAGTCTGGTGTCAGCCTCGCCTCGTGATGGGGTCAGTCTGGTGTCAGTCTCGCCTCGTGATGGGGTCAGTCTGGTGTCAGCCTCGCCTCGTGATGGGGTCAGTCTGGTTTCAGCCTCACATCGTGATGGGGTCAGTCTGGTGTCAGTCTCGCCTCGTGATGGGGTCAGTCTGGTGTCAGTCTCGCCTCGTGATGGGGTCAGTCTGGTGTCAGCCTCACCCCGTGATGGGGTCAGTCTGGTGTCAGCATCACATCATGATGGTGTCAATCTGGTGTCAGCTTCGCCTTGTGATGGTGTCAGTCTGGTGTCAGCCTCGCCTCGTGATGGGGTAAGTCTGGTGTCAGTCTTGCCTCGTGATGGGGTCAGTCTGGTGTCAGCCTCGCCTCGTGATGGGGTCAGGCTGGTGTCAGCCTCGCCTCGTGATGGGATCAGTCTGGTGTCAGCCTCGCCTCGCGATGGGGTCAGTCTGGTGTCAGCATCGCCTCGTGATGGGGTCAGTCTGGTGTCAGCCTCACATCATGATGGGGTCAGTCTGGAGTCAGTCTCGCCTCGTGATGGGGTCAGTCTGGTGTCAGTCTCGCCTCGTGATGGGGTCAGACTGGTGTCAGCCTCGCCCCGTGATGGGGTCAGTCTGGTGTCAGCCCCGCCTCGTGACAGGGTCAGTCTGGTGTCAGCCTCGCCTCGTGATGGGGTCAGTCTGGTGTCAGTCTCGCCTCGTGATGGGGTCAGTCTGGTGTCAGCCTAGCCTCGTGATGGGGTCAGTCTGGTGTCAGCCACGCCTCGTGATGGTGTCAGTCTGGTGTCAGCCTCGCCTCGTGATGGGGTCAGTCTGGTGTCAGTCTCGCCTCGTGATGGGGTCAGTCTGGTGTCAGCCTCGCCTCGTGATGGGGTCAGTCTGCTGTCAGCCTCACCCCGTGATGGGGTCAGTCTGGTGTCAGCATCACATCATGATGGTGTCAATCTGGTGTCAGCTTCGCCTTGTGATGGTGTCAGTCTGGTGTCAGCCTCGCCTCGTGATGGGGTAAGTCTGGTGTCAGTCTTGCCTCGTGATGGGGTCAGTCTGGTGTCAGCCTCGCCTCGTGATGGGGTCAGGCTGGTGTCAGCCTCGCCTCGTGATGGGGTCAGTCTGGTGTCAGCCTCGCCTCGCGATGGGGTCAGTCTGGTGTCAGCATCGCCTCGTGATGGGGTCAGTCTGGTGTCAGCCTCACATCATGATGGGGTCAGTCTGGAGTCAGTCTCGCCTCGTGATGGGGTCAGTCTGGTGTCAGTCTCGCCTCGTGATGGGGTCAGACTGGTGTCAGCCTCGCCCCGTGATGGGGTCAGTCTGGTGTCAGCCCCGCCTCGTGACGGGGTCAGTCTGGTGTCAGCCTCGCCTCGTGATGGGGTCAGTCTGGTGTCAGTCTCGCCTCGTGATGGGGTCAGTCTGGTGTCAGCCTAGCTTCGTGATGGGGTCAGTCTGGTGTCAGTCTCGCCTCGTGATGGGGTCAGTCTGGTGTCAGCCTCGTCCCGTGATGGGGTCAGTCTGGTGTTAGTCTCGCCTCGTGATGGGGTCAGTCTGGTGTCAGTCTCGCCTCGTGATGGGGTCAGTCTGGTGTCAGCATCGCCTCGTGATGGGGTCAGTCTGGTGTCAGCCTCACATCATGATGGGGTCAGTCTGGTGTAGGTCTCGCCTCGTGATGGTGTCAGTCTGGTGTCAGTCTCGCCTCGTGATGGGGTCAGTCTGGTGTCAGCCTCGTCTTGTGATGGGGTCAGTCTGGTGTCAGTCTTGACTCGTGATGGGGTCAGTCTGGTGTCAGCATCGCCTCGTGATGGGGTCAGTCTGGTGTCAGCCTCACATCATGATGGGGTCAGTCTGGTGTCAGTCTCGCCTCGTGATGGGTTCAGTCTGGTGTCAGCCTCGCCCCGTGATGGGGTCAGTCTGGTGTCAGTCTCGCCTCGTGATGGGGTCAGACTGGTGTCAGCATCGCCTCGTGATGGGGTCAATCTGGTGTCAGCCTCGCCTCGTGACGGGGTCAGTCTGGTGTCAGCCTCGCCCCGTGACGGCGTCAGTCTGGTGTCAGCCTCGCCTAGTGATGGGGTCAGTCTGGTGTCAGTCTCGCCTCGTGATGGAGTCAGTTTGGGCTCAGCCTCGCCTCGTGATGGGGTCAGTCTGGTGTCAGCCTCGCCTCGTGATGGTGTCAGTCTGGTGTCAGCCTCGCCTCGTGACGGGGTCAGTCTGGTGTCAGCCTCGCCCCGTGACGGCGTCAGTCTGGTGTCAGCCTCATATCATGATGGTGTCAGTCTGGTGTCAGTCTCGCCTCGTGATGGGGTCAGTCTGGTGTCAGCATTGCCTCGTGATGGGGTCAATCTGGTGTCAGCCTCACATCATGATGGGGTCAGTCTGGTGTCAGCCACGCCTCGTGATGGTGTCAGTCTGGTGTCTGCCTCGCCCCGTGACGGGGTCAATCTGGTGTCAGCCTCACATCATGATGGTGTCAGTCTGGTGTCAGCCTCGCCTCGTGATGGGGTCAGTCCGGTGTCAGTCTCGCCTCGTGATGGGGTCAGTCTGGTGTCAGCCTCGCCTTGTGATTGGGTCAGTCTGGTGTCAGCCTCGCCTCGTGATGGGGTCAGTCTCGTGTCAGCCTCGCCTCTTGATGGGGTCAGTCTGGTGTCAGTCTCGACTCGTGATGGGGTCAGTCTGGTGTCAGCCTCGTCTCGTGATGGGGTCAGTCTGGTGTCAGCCTCGCCTCGTGATGGGGTCAGTCTGGTGTCAGCCTCGCCTCGTGATGGGGTCAGTCTGGTGTCAGCCTCGTCTCGTGATGGGGTCAGTCTGGTGTCAGCCTCGCCTCGTGATGGGGTCAGTCTGGTGTCAGTCTCGCCTCGTGATGGGGTTATTCTGGTGTCAGTCTCGCCTCGTGATGGGGTCAGTCTGGTGTCATCCTCACATTATGATGGTGTCAGTCTGGTGTCAGCCTCGCCTCGTGATGGTGTCAGTCTGGTGTCAGCCTCGCCTCGTGATGGGGTCAGTCTGGTGTCAGCCTCGCCTAGTGATGGGGTCAGTCTGGTGTCAGCCTCACATCATGATGGGGTCAGTCTGGTGTCAGCCACGCCTCGTGATGGTGTCAGTCTGGTGTCAGCCTCGCCTCGTGATGGGGTCAGTCTGGTGTCAGCCTCGCTCCGTGACGGGGTCAGTCTGGTGTCAGCCTCACATCATGATGGTGTCAATCTTGTGTCAGCTTCGCCTTGTGATGGTGTCAGTCTGGTGTCAGCCTCGCCTCGTGATGGGGTCAGTCTGGTGTCAGCCTCGCCTCGTGATGGGGTCAGTCTGGTGTCAGCCTCGCCTCGTGATGGGGTCAGTCTGGTGTCAGCCTCGCCTCGTGATGGGGTCAGTCTGGTGTCAGCCTCGCCTCGTGATGGGGTCAGTCTGGTGTCAGCCTCACATCGTGATGGGGTCAGTCTGGTGTCAGCCACGCCTCGTGATGGTGTCAGTCTGGTGTCAGCCTCGCCTCGTGATGGGGTCAGTCTGGTGTCAGCCTTGCCCCGTGATGGGGTCAGTCCTGTGTCAGTCTCGCCTCGTGATGGCGTCAGTCTGGTGTCAGCCTCGCCTCGTGATGGGGTCAGTCTGGTGTCAGCCTCGCCCCGTGACGGGGTCAGTCTGGTGTCAGCCTCATATCATGATGGTGTCAGTCTGGTGTCAGTCTCGCCTCGTGATGGGGTCAGTCTGGTGTCAGCAATGCCTCGTGATGGGGTCAATCTGGTGTCAGCCTCACATCATGATGGGGTCAGTCTGGTGTCAGCCACGCCTCGTGATGGTGCCAGTCTGGTGTCAGCCTCGCCTCGTGATGGGGTCAGTCTGGTGTCAGCCTCACATCGTGATGGGGTCAGTCTGGTGTCAGTCTCGCCTCGTGATGGGGTCAGTCTGGTGTCAGTCTCGCCTCGTGATGGGGTCAGTCTGGTGTCAGCCTCACCCCGTGATGGGGTCAGTCTGGTGTCAGCATCACATCATGATGGTGTCAATCTGGTGTCAGCTTCGCCTTGTGATGGTGTTAGTCTGGTGTCAGCCTCGCCTCGTGATGGGGTAAGTCTGGTGTCAGCCTCGCCTCGTGATGGTGTCAGTCTGGTGTCAGTCTCGCCTCGTGATGGGGTCAGTCTGGTGTCAGCAATGCCTCGTGATGGGGTCAATCTGGTGTCAGCCTCACATCATGATGGGGTCAGTCTGGTGTCAGCCACGCCTCGTGATGGTGTCAGTCTGGTGTCAGCCTCGCCTCGTGATGGGGTCAGTCTGGTGTCAGTCTCGCCTCGTGATGGGGTCAGTCTGGTGTCAGCCTCGCCTCGTGATGGGGTCAGTCTGGTTTCAGCCTCACATCGTGATGGGGTCAGTCTGGTGTCAGTCTCGCCTCGTGATGGGGTCAGTCTGGTGTCAGCCTCACCCCGTGATGGGGTCAGTCTGGTGTCAGCATCACATCATGATGGTGTCAATCTGGTGTCAGCTTCGCCTTGTGATGGTGTCAGTCTGGTGTCAGCCTCGCCTCGTGATGGGGTAAGTCTGGTGTCAGTCTTGCCTCGTGATGGGGTCAGTCTGGTGTCAGCCTCGCCTCGTGATGGGGTCAGGCTGGTGTCAGCCTCGCCTCGTGATGGGATCAGTCTGGTGTCAGCCTCGCCTCGCGATGGGGTCAGTCTGGTGTCAGCATCGCCTCGTGATGGGGTCAGTCTGGTGTCAGCCTCACATCATGATGGGGTCAGTCTGGAGTCAGTCTCGCCTCGTGATGGGGTCAGTCTGGTGTCAGTCTCGCCTCGTGATGGGGTCAGACTGGTGTCAGCCTCGCCCCGTGATGGGGTCAGTCTGGTGTCAGCCCCGCCTCGTGACAGGGTCAGTCTGGTGTCAGCCTCGCCTCGTGATGGGGTCAGTCTGGTGTCAGTCTCGCCTCGTGATGGGGTCAGTCTGGTGTCAGCCTAGCCTCGTGATGGGGTCAGTCTGGTGTCAGCCACGCCTCGTGATGGTGTCAGTCTGGTGTCAGCCTCGCCTCGTGATGGGGTCAGTCTGGTGTCAGTCTCGCCTCGTGATGGGGTCAGTCTGGTGTCAGCCTCGCCTCGTGATGGGGTCAGTCTGCTGTCAGCCTCACCCCGTGATGGGGTCAGTCTGGTGTCAGCATCACATCATGATGGTGTCAATCTGGTGTCAGCTTCGCCTTGTGATGGTGTCAGTCTGGTGTCAGCCTCGCCTCGTGATGGGGTAAGTCTGGTGTCAGTCTTGCCTCGTGATGGGGTCAGTCTGGTGTCAGCCTCGCCTCGTGATGGGGTCAGGCTGGTGTCAGCCTCGCCTCGTGATGGGGTCAGTCTGGTGTCAGCCTCGCCTCGCGATGGGGTCAGTCTGGTGTCAGCATCGCCTCGTGATGGGGTCAGTCTGGTGTCAGCCTCACATCATGATGGGGTCAGTCTGGAGTCAGTCTCGCCTCGTGATGGGGTCAGTCTGGTGTCAGTCTCGCCTCGTGATGGGGTCAGACTGGTGTCAGCCTCGCCCCGTGATGGGGTCAGTCTGGTGTCAGCCCCGCCTCGTGACGGGGTCAGTCTGGTGTCAGCCTCGCCTCGTGATGGGGTCAGTCTGGTGTCAGTCTCGCCTCGTGATGGGGTCAGTCTGGTGTCAGCCTAGCTTCGTGATGGGGTCAGTCTGGTGTCAGTCTCGCCTCGTGATGGGGTCAGTCTGGTGTCAGCCTCGTCCCGTGATGGGGTCAGTCTGGTGTTAGTCTCGCCTCGTGATGGGGTCAGTCTGGTGTCAGTCTCGCCTCGTGATGGGGTCAGTCTGGTGTCAGCATCGCCTCGTGATGGGGTCAGTCTGGTGTCAGCCTCACATCATGATGGGGTCAGTCTGGTGTAGGTCTCGCCTCGTGATGGTGTCAGTCTGGTGTCAGTCTCGCCTCGTGATGGGGTCAGTCTGGTGTCAGCCTCGTCTTGTGATGGGGTCAGTCTGGTGTCAGTCTTGACTCGTGATGGGGTCAGTCTGGTGTCAGCATCGCCTCGTGATGGGGTCAGTCTGGTGTCAGCCTCACATCATGATGGGGTCAGTCTGGTGTCAGTCTCGCCTCGTGATGGGTTCAGTCTGGTGTCAGCCTCGCCCCGTGATGGGGTCAGTCTGGTGTCAGTCTCGCCTCGTGATGGGGTCAGACTGGTGTCAGCATCGCCTCGTGATGGGGTCAATCTGGTGTCAGCCTCGCCTCGTGACGGGGTCAGTCTGGTGTCAGCCTCGCCCCGTGACGGCGTCAGTCTGGTGTCAGCCTCGCCTAGTGATGGGGTCAGTCTGGTGTCAGTCTCGCCTCGTGATGGAGTCAGTTTGGGCTCAGCCTCGCCTCGTGATGGGGTCAGTCTGGTGTCAGCCTCGCCTCGTGATGGTGTCAGTCTGGTGTCAGCCTCGCCTCGTGACGGGGTCAGTCTGGTGTCAGCCTCGCCCCGTGACGGCGTCAGTCTGGTGTCAGCCTCATATCATGATGGTGTCAGTCTGGTGTCAGTCTCGCCTCGTGATGGGGTCAGTCTGGTGTCAGCATTGCCTCGTGATGGGGTCAATCTGGTGTCAGCCTCACATCATGATGGGGTCAGTCTGGTGTCAGCCACGCCTCGTGATGGTGTCAGTCTGGTGTCAGCCTCGCCTCGTGATGGGGACAGTCTGGTGTAAGCCTCGCATCGTGATGGGGTCATTCCGGTGTCAGTCTCGCCTCGTGATGGGGTAAGTCTGGTGTCAGCCTCACCTCGTGATGGGGTCAGTCTGGTGTCAGCCTCGCCCCGTGACGGGGTCAGTCTGGTGTCAGCCTCACATCATGATGGTGTCAGTCTGGTGTCAGCCTCGCCTCGTGATGGGGTCAGTCCGGTGTCAGTCTCGCCTCGTGATGGGGTCAGTCTGGTGTCAGCCTCGCCTCGTGATGGGGTCAGTCTGGTGTCAGCCTCACATCATGATGGGGTCAGTCTGGTGTCAGTCTCGCCTCGTGATGGGGTCAGTCTGGTGTCAGCCTCGTCCCGTGATGGGGTCAGTCTGGTGTCAGCATCACATCATGATGGTGTCAATCTGGTGTCAGCTTCGCCTTGTGATGGTGTCAGTCTGGTGTCAGCCTCGCCTCATGATGGTATCAGTCTGGTGTCCGCCTTGCCTCGTGATGGGATCAGTCTAGTGTCAGCCTCGCCTCGTGATGGGGTCAGTCTGGTGTCAGCCTCACATCATGATGGGGTCAGTCTGGTGTCAGTCTCGCCTCGTGATGGGGTCAGTCTGGTGTCAGTCTCGCCTAGTGATGGGGATAGTCTGGTGTCAGCATCGCCCCGTGATGGGGTCAGTCTGGTGTCAGCCTCTCCTCGTGATGGAGTCAGTCTGGTGTCAGTCTCGCCTCGTGATGGGGTCAGTCTGGTGTCAGTCTCGCCTCGTGATGGGGTCAGTCTGGTGTCAGCCTCACATCATGATGGTGTCAGTCTGGTGTCAGCCTCACCTCGTGATGGTGTCAGTCTTGTGTCAGCCTCACCTCGTGATGGGGTCAGTCTGGTGTCAGCCTCGCCTAGTGATGGGGTCAGTCTGGTGTCAGCCTCACATCATGATGGGATCAGTCTGGTGTCAGCCTCGCCTCGTCATGGGGTCAGTCTGGTGTCAGTCTCGCCTCGTGATGGTGTCAGTCTGGTGTCAGTCTCGCCTCGTGATTGGGTCAGTCTGGTGTCAGCCTCGTCCCGTGATGCGGTCAGTCTGGTGTCAGCCTCACATCGTGATGGTGTCAGTCTGGTGTCAGTCTCGCCTCGTGATGGGGTCAGTCTGGTGTCAGTCTCGCCTCGTGATGGAGTCAGTCTGGGCTCAGCCTCGCCTCGTGATGGGGTCAGTCTGGTGTCAGTCTTGCCTCGTGATGGGGTCAGTCTGGGGTCAGCCTCGCCTCGTGATGGGGTCAGTCTGGTGTCAGCCTCGCCTCGTGATGGGGTCAGTCTGGTGTCAGTCTCGCCTCATGATTGATGGGGTCAGTCTGGTGTCAGCCTCGCCTCGTGATGGGGTCAGTCTGGTGTCAGCCTCGCCTCGTGATGGGGTCAGCCAGGTGTCAGTCTCGCCTCGTGATGGGGTCAGTCTGGTGTCAGCCTCACATCGTGATGGTGTCAGTCTGGTGTCAGCCTCGCCTAGTGATGGGGTCAGTCTGGTGTCAGCCTCGCCTAGTGATGGGGTCAGTCTGGTGTCAGCCTCACATCATGATGGTGTCAGTCTGGTGTCAGCCTTGCCTCGTGATGGGGTCAGTCTGGTGTCAGCCTCGCCTCGTGATGGGGTCAGTCTGGTGTCAGCCTCGCTAGTGATGGGGTCAGTCTGGAGTCAGCCTCGCCTCGTGACGGTGTCAGTCTGGTGTCAGCCTCGCCTCGTGATGGGGTCAGTCTGGTGTCAGCCCCGCCTCGTGATGAGGTCAGTCTGGTGTCAGCCTCGCCTCATGATTGGGTCAGTCTAGTGTCAGCCTCGCCTCGTGATGGGGTCAGTCTGGTGTCAGCCTCGCCTCGTGATGGGGTCAGTCTGGTGTCAGCCTCGCCTCATGATGGGGTCAGTCTGGTGTCAGCCTCGCCTCGTGATGGGGTCAGTCTGGTGTCAGCCTCACATCGTCATGGTGTCAGTCTGGTGTCAGCCTCGCCTCGTGATGGTGTCAGTCTGGTGTCAGCCTAACATCGTGATGGTGTCAGTCTGGTGTCAGCCTCGCCTCGTGATGGGGTCAGTATTGTGTCAGTCTCGCCTCGTGATGGGGTCAGTCTGGTGTCAGCCTCGCCTCGTGATGGGGTCAGTCTGGTGTAAGTCTCGCCTAGTGATGGGGTCAGTCTGGTGTCAGCCTCAAATCATGATGGTGTCAGTCTGGTGTCAGCCTCGCCTCGTGATGGTGTCAGTCTTGTGTCAGCCTTGCCTCGTGATGGGGTCTGTCTGGTGTCAGCCTCGCCTAGTGATGGGGTCAGGCTGGTGTCAGCCTCACCTAGTGATGGGGTCAGTCTGGTGTCAGCCTCGCCTCGTGATGGGGTCAGTCTGGTGTCAGCCTCGCTAGTGATGGGGTCAGTCTGGTGTCAGCCTCGCCTAGTGATGGGGTCAGTCTGGAGTCAGCCTCGCCTCGTGACGGTGTCAGTCTGGTGTCAGCCTCGCCTCGTGATGGGGTCAGTCTGGTGTCAGACCCGCCTCGTGATGAGGTCAGTCTAGTGTCAGCCTCGCCTCGTGATGGTGTCAGTCTGGTGTCAGCCTCGCCTCGTGATGAGGTCAGTCTGGTGTCAGCCTCGCCTCGTGATGGGGTCAGTGTGGTGTCAGCCTTGCCTCGTGATGGGGTCAGTCTGGTGTCAGCCTCGCCTCGTGATGGGGTCAGTCTGGTGTCAGCCTCGCCTCGTGATGGGGTCAGTCTGGTGTCAGGCTCACTTCGTGATGGGGTCAGTCTGGTGTCAGCCTCACATCGTGATGGTGTCAGTCTGGTGTCAGCCTCGCCTCGTGATGGTGTCAGTCTGGTGTCAGCCTCGCCTCGTGATGGGGTCAGTCTTGTGTCAGTCTCGCCTCGTGATGGGGTCAGTCTGGTGTCAGCCTCGCCTCGTGATGGGGTCAGTCTGGTGTCAGCCTCGCCTCTTGATGGGGTCAGTCTGGTGTCAGTCTTGCCTTGTGATGGGGTCAGTCTGGTTTCAGCCTCACATCATGATGGTGTCAGTCTGGTGTCAGCTTCGCCTCGTGATGGGGTCAGTCTGGTGTCAGCCTGGCCTCGTGATGGGGTCAGTCTGGTGTCAGCCTCGCCTCGTGATGGGGTCAGTCTGGTGTCAGCCTCACATCGTGATGGTGTCAGTCTGGTGTCAGCCTCGCCTCGTGATGGTGTCAGTCTGGTGTCAGCCTCACATCGTGATGGTGTCAGTCTGGTGTCAGCCTCGCCTCGTGATGGAGTCAGTCTTGTGTCAGTCTCGCCTCGTGATGGGGTCAGTCTGGTGTCAGCCTCGCCTCGTGATGGGGTTAGTCTGGTGTAAGTCTCGCCTTGTGATGGGGTCAGTCTGGTGTCAGCCTCGCCCCGTGATGGGGTCAGTGTGGTGTCAGCCTCGCCTCGTGATGGGGTCAGTCTGGTGTCAGCCTCGCTAGTGATGGGGTCAGTCTGGTGTCAGCCTCGCCTCGTGACGGTGTCAGTCTGGTGTCAGCCTCGCCTCGTGATGGTGTCAGTCTGGTGTCAGCCCCGCCTCGTGATGAGGTCAGTCTGGTGTCAGCCTCTCATCGTGATGGAGTGAGTCTGGTGTCAGCCTCACATCGTGATGGTGTCAGTCTGGTGTCAGCCTCGCCTCGTGATGGGGTCAGTCTTGTGTCAGTCTCGCCTCGTGATGGGGTCAGTCTGGTGTCAGCCTCGCCTCGTGATGGGGTCAGTCTCGCCTAGTGATGGGGTCAGTCTGGTGTCAGCCTCAAATCATGATGGTGTCAGTCTGCTGTCAGCCTCGCCTCGTGATGGTGTCAGTCTGGTGTCAGCCTCGCCTCGTGATGGGGTCAGTCTGGTGTCAGCCTCACATCATGATGGGGTCAGTCTGGTGTCAGTCTCGCCTCGTGATGGGGTCAGTCTGGTGTCAGCCTCGCCTCGTGATGGGGTCAGTCTGGTGTCAGCCTCGCCTCGTGATGGGGTCAGCCTGGTGTCAGTCTCGCCTCGTGATGGGGTCAGTCTGGTGTCAGTCTCGCCTAGTGATGGGGTCAGTCTGGTGTCAGCCTCGCCTCGTGATGGGGTCAGTCTGGTGTCAGCCTCACCTCGTGATGGGGTCAGTCTGGTGTCAGTCTCGCCTCGTAATGGGGTCAGTCTGGTGTCAGCATCGCCTCGTGATGGGGTCAGTCTGGTGTCAGCCTCACATCATGATGGGGTCAGACTGGTGTCAGTCTCGCCTCGTGATGGGGTCAGTCTGGTGTCAGTCTCGTCTTGTGATGGGGTCAGTCTGGTGTCAGCCTCACATCATGATGGTGTCAGTCTGGTGTCATCCTCGCCTCGTGATGGGGTCAGTCCGGTGTCAGTCTCGCCTCGTGATGGAGTCAGTCTGGTGTCAGCCTCGCCTCGTAATGGGGTCAGTCTGGTGTCAGCCTCGCCTCGTGATGGGGTCAGTCTGGTGTCACTCTCGCCTAGTGATGGTGTTAGTCTGGTGTCAGCCTCGCCTCGGAATGGTGTCAGTTTGGTGTCAGCCTCACATCATGATGGTGTCAGTCTGGTGTCAGCCTCGCCTCGTGATGGGGTCAGTCTGCTGTCAGCCTCACATCATGATGGTGTCAGTCTGGTGTCAGCCTTGCCTCCTGATGGTGTCAGTCTGGTGTCAGCCTCACATCATGATGGGGTCAGTCTGGTGTCAGTCTCGCCTCGTGATGGGGTCAGTCTGGTGCCAGTCTTGCCTCGTGATGGGGTCAGTCTGGTGTCAGCCTCGCCTCGTGATGGGGTCATTCTGGTGTCAGCCTCGCCTTGTGATGGTGTCAGTCTGGTGTCAGCCTCGCTAGTGATGGGGTAAGTCTGGTGTCAGCCTCGCCTCGTGATGGGGTCAGTCTGGTGTCAGCCTCGCCTAGTGATGGGGTCAGTCTGGTGTCAGCCTCGCCTCGTGATGGGGTCAGTCTGGTGTCAGCCTCGCTAGTGATGGGGTCAGTCTGGTGTCAGCCTCGCCTAGTGATGGGGTTAGTCTGGAGTCAGCCTCGCCTCGTGACGGTGTCAGTCTGGTGTCAGCCTCGCCTCGTGATGGGGTCAGTCTGGTGTCAGCCCCGCCTCGTGATGAGGTCAGTCTAGTGTCAGCCTCGCCTCGTGATGGTGTCAGTCTGGTGTCAGCCTCGCCTCGTGATGGGGTCAGTCTGGTGTCAGCCTTGCCTCGTGATGGGGTCAGTCTGGTGTCAGCCTCGCCTCGTGATGGGGTCAGTCTGGTGTCAGCCTCGCCTCGTGATGGGGTCAGTCTGGTGTCAGGCTCACTTCGTGATGGGGTCAGTCTGGTGTCAGCCTCACATCGTGATGGTGTCAGTCTGGTGTCAGCCTCGCCTCGTGATGGTGTCAGTCTGGTGTCAGCCTCGCCTCGTGATGGGGTCAGTCTTGTGTCAGTCTCGCCTCGTGATGGGGTCAGTCTGGTGTCAGCCTCGCCTCTTGATGGGGTCAGTCCGGTGTCAGTCTCGCCTCGTGATGGGGTCAGTCTGGTGTCAGCCTCGCCTCATGATGGGGTCAGTCTGGTGTCAGCCTCGCCTCTTGATGGGGTCAGTCCGGTGTCAGTCTCGCCTCGTGATGGGGTCAGTCTGGTGTCAGCCTGGCCTCGTGATGGGGTCAGCCTGGTGTCAGCCTCGCCTCGTGATGGTGTCAGTCTGGTGTCAGCCTCACATCGTGATGGTGTCAGTCTGGTGTCAGCCTCGCCTCGTGATGGGGTCAGTCTTGTGTCAGTCTCGCCTCGTGATGGGGTCAGTCTGGTGTCAGCCTCGCCTCGTGATGGGGTTAGTCTGGTGTAAGTCTCGCCTCGTGATGGGGTCAGTCTGGTGTCAGCCTCGCCCCATGATGGGGTCAGTGTGGTGTCAGCCTCGCCTCGTGATGGGGTCAGTCTGGTGTCAGCCTCGCTAGTGATGGGGTCAGTCTGGTGTCAGCCTCGCCTCGTGACGGTGTCAGTCTGGTGTCAGCCTCGCCTCGTGATGGGGTAAGTCTGGTGTCAGCCCCGCCTCGTGATGAGGTCAGTCTGGTGTCAGCCTCGCATCGTGATGGAGTCAGTCTGGTGTCAGCCTCACATCGTGATGGTGTCAGTCTGGTGTCAGCCTCGCCTCGTGATGGGGTCAGTCTTGTGTCAGTCTCGCCTCGTGATGGGGTCAGTCTGGTGTCAGCCTCGCCTCGTGATGGGGTCAGTCTCGCCTAGTGATGGGGTCAGTCTGGTGTCAGCCTCAAATCATGATGGTGTCAGTCTGGTGTCAGCCTCGCCTCGTGATGGTGTCAGTCTGGTGTCAGCCTCGCCTCGTGATGGGGTCAGTCTGGTGTCAGCCTCACATCATGATGGGGTCAGTCTGGTGTCAGTCTCGCCTCGTGATGGGGTCAGTCTGGTGTCAGCCTCGCCTCGTGATGGGGTCAGTCTGGTGTCAGCCTCGCCTCGTGATGGGGTCAGCCTGGTGTCAGTCTCGCCTCGTCATGGGGTCAGTCTGGTGTCAGTCTCGCCTCGTGATGGGGTCAGTCTGGTGTCAGCCTCACATCGTGATGGTGTCAGTCTGGTGTCAGCCTCGCCTAGTGATGGGGTCAGTCTGGTGTCAGCCTCGCCTAGTGATGGGGTCAGTCTGGTGTCAGCCTCACATCATGATGGTGTCAGTCTGGTGTCAACCTTGCCTCGTCATGGGGTCAGTCTGGTGTCAGTCTCGCCTCGTGATGGGGTCAGTCTGGTGTCAGCCTCGCCTCGTGATGGGGTCAGTCTGGTGTCAGTCTCGCCTAGTGATGGGGTCAGTCTGGTGTCAGCCTCACATCATGATGGTGTCAGTCTGGTGTCAGCCTCGC